>NW_017731407.1:846401-856968 GCF_001890085.2 Hipposideros armiger
GGAGGGAGGGCGGGAAGCACAGTATGTGGAGTATAGCGTTAAGGAAGTTAGTTAATGGTATTGTAACAGCTACATAAGACATCAGAGGGGTAGTAAATTGGGGGGGGGTTATCACTTTGCGAGGGGTATAAATTCTAACTATTATGTTGCTTTGTACACCTAAAACTAAAAAAATTAAAAACAAATAAAATAAAATAAAGAGTAATACCAAACAAAAAAAACAAAAAAACTTCTGGCATTAATTATTTCCTTTCTCTTGCTTTTTTCCTGGATACCTAGCTCTTTCTCTCCTTTTGAAAACCTACCGATATTTGCTAACTTTATTCACCACTTGGATTACTTATCACATAAATATATTAAATGTAATTTATAAAAACACTTGCCAACACAATATAATAACCAGTAATTCTAAATCCTGTTTATCTAGGATATTACCTTCCTCCCATCTTGCCTTTTAATAATGGGTGCCTTAGGAAAGGTAGCTAGTGTATTCTGAGTCAATGGGAATAGTCTTCTATTTTAAGTTTCAATAAGTCTGTAAAAACAACAGAGTCAGGAATAGTGTAAAAACGAGAATTAGGATTCAGTAGATGACAATGTAAAGAAAAACATAAGAATTCAATTGGTTTTGCTGATTTTGCAATAATCAACTTTCATTTAAAAACTTTCATCAATTTGAAAGTTCACTTTGTCTTTTTAAGTTTCAGAATAAACAATTTTACAACATCTGCGAGTGGTAGGACAAGGTGAAAAGACAAAGACAATTAGTGCAGAATTGAAGGGATGCATTGACCTTTTAGCTTCAGCTGCTGCCTTGTCAATACTGGGGCAAGCATCTTCCCAAGGTGTGACCACCAGGTAATTAATACTGAAAAGATGATCCTAATGGAGCAAGGTTTTCAAGTTTAGAATTACTTGAATTCTATTACATTTACTAAAGGGCATTCTAAAACTATAGAATTACTCCTGTGGAACAAGAGAAGTTTCATCATTTATATAATCAATTATTCAGACTCAAAGAATTCTTAATCTGTGGTATTTCTACTTGGCCAGTACTACAAAAAAGTTGACAAAAAATTGACCTTTTGTTTCCTCCATACAAAAAAAATTTAAATTTGCAACTTTCAAAAAAATCTAATGTTACAAATGGAGAAAACGCCAAATATTTGTAAATGATAAAGGGGATAGTTATTCAAACTATACGTAATGTTTATTACCTTTATTTTTTATTTAAGATTTTTAAGGAATAACTTATTTTATTCATCTTTAAATATATATACATGGCACCATATTAAAAAGGAACCAAAAGATAAACAATGAAAAGTCTTTCTCACACCAACTCCCACCAGCCATATACCTACCTCTTCTACTCATAATTAGTTATCAATTTCATCTGTCTCAAGACAGAATCTATGCACATATTAAGATGTATGTCCAGAGCAGAAAATTCCTGTCATAGATTCTGTTTTTGTCTGCATACAGGCTACACGAATTAATATATTTTTTCACCATGGTGGTTAATAAATACTACGCTTCAATGTTGACATTCATTATGGGAACACTTTATTGTATCCAATACACACCATCATTATTGTAGATCTCATCAATAAAATGGTGGCTTCCATTTATTTTCACTATACCTACTGATTCACCGTCCAGGGAAAGGTAGACAAAATCTGGCAACTTGCACTTTCTTAGACCATACATTGTCAAACCTATATTAGTTAAGACTACTTGACCTCTACATCTAAAACACAAGAGTCATCCTGGGATTCCCCCCTCCCCACTTTGTAAAGATCATTCTGGGATCCCTTCTGATTCTTTCTGTGTGTTATCTCCTCTTAGTTGATTCCATGTTTTTCTCTTTCTTGGTTTACTTAATATATTTCCCTGTTCTGACAGAGAACATCCTCCAATAACCTCCTAAGAAAGGGTGTGTAGAGATAAATGTTTTAGGTCTTATGTGTTTGAAATTATTGTGATATTAATCTTCTACTTAACTAATACTTTCATTGGGTACAAGATTTTAGGTGAAAATAACTTTATTTCATTATTTTGAAAGCTTTGCTCTATTGTTTTCTAACTCCTAGTATTGCTGTTAGGAAATCCAAAATCATTTTCATTCTAAAGTGCTATGTGTGTTTGCTTATTTGTGTTGTCCCCCCTCTGGAAAGTTCTCTTTTTCCACAAGTGTAATAAAATTTCACTGGATTTTTCTTGGAATGGGTTTATTTTTGTCCATTTGGCTGAGTGCTCAGTCAGTCCCCTTCAATCTGACACTCATCCTTCAGACATGAAAAATTATCTTATTTCACAATGATTTTGCCCCTTCCATTTTTACTGTTCTTTCATCCTAAAACTCCTATTATTTGATGTTGTTATTCCGTGACTGACCCTCTCATTTTCTTAGCTTTTATTCTAATTTCTGATTCTTTGATTTTTTACCCTACTTTCTGAGAATTTAATTCATCATTAAATTTCAATTCTAATTTTTTTCATTTATGCTATTATGTGTTCAATTTCTAAGATTTAACGGTATCTCATTCTTTTCCCATTAATCCAACACAACCTGTTACCTCTCAGAAAATAGAGGGTTGTTTTTTTTTTAATTTTCCATTCTCTTTATAGCCTCTGTTGCCTCCGAGTTGTTTTGTTATTTATTCTGAAATTTATCTTCTATATAAGATTTCATCAGATGTCTGGTAATTCTTGGTCATCTACGGAAAGTAGGAGACTAAAATGATGACTGAATGCTCTGAATATATGGATCTGTATGTCTGCATATGATTAAGAATAAGAGATCAAAATAATAATTTGAAACTCTGAGCAAGTGTGGGCGAGTGTAGCTTGTCAACATTGGGGGTAATGGGTAAACCTTTTAGTAGAAAGTCTCAATTTTAGTACGTTTAGAAAAGACTTTATCCTCAGGTTCATCAGGTCCCCCAAAGAAGATACAGATACTACAAAGACGCCTGGGACCATGGGCAACTTGGGAAAGGCACTGGTGTATGGACAGTGAGTAATCATACAATCATCTAATCTCCTTTTTCTCTAGGGATCCTCCCCCTCACATCCCCAGTCAAAAAAAAACAATTTTACTGTTTCCAGAAAATAAACATTCGAGTTGCAGGACTGGGGGGAGTCAGTGGCAGTGTGGAATGGAATGCATAATGACTTTAGGAATCCAGCTACTCCTGGAGCAGCTGTTTCTATTTGCTCACCAACCACCCATAGTTACCAAGGTACTTGGTGCTACCACTTCCTATACCTTTTGAGTATTCTTCTTGCAAATATGGCTATTTCTTGGTCTGCTAAGCCAATTAGTACTCATCCATCTACCTTCTGGCTCAAAAACTACATTGCTATTGTCTCCTCTTCTATCCTTTTGTGTTTATATAATTGTGTGTTTTTTTAAACCCCTTTACTATAAAGTTTTAAGTGGTTTAGGTAGACCCAATATTAAAAGTAACTACAAAAAGTTCATCATTTCACCAATTTTCTTAGCCAAGATTACATTAAATCCTGTCATGGTTCTACAAAACATTTTGCAGTCTCCCATTCAATGCTACAAACAGTTTATTTTCACCACCTTCATATTTTCAGCTACCTAATTTTTTTTATTTATTCACCTGCTTTTGTATTAATCATTAGGAGTCAAAATACATGAGATCTAGTCCCAAACTGGGTGATGGGTTCATGGGGGTTCACCAAATATTCCTTCTACTTTTGTATATGTTTAAAATTTTCCATCATAAAAAAAGCTTTTATATATTAAAAAAAATCTCTAAAGGCTCCTAACCGCACTTAAAATGCAAACTCCTTATAAACAGAGCCTATCTTTTCTATCAACTAGCACTCTCCGCCTCATTCACTAAGCCACACTGCTGTTCCAGATCCTTGAATGAGGCAAGCCCTTTGTCACATTTGTGCCACAGCTGGCTGCTGCCAAGGCCTAAGACTGTTCTCTCCCACTTTCCACATGACCTTTTCCCATCTTTTACATTTTTGCTTAAATTTCACCGTCTCAGATTGACCTTTCTATTCTCTGCATGCATATAACGAGGCTTGCCCTGTGGTATCCTTCTCTCTTCGCCTTTTGTTTCTTTCATTGCACTTATCATAATTTCCATTTATTCCGTCTCTCCTTACAACAAAAAAACCTTCAGGGATGACTTTGTCCATCTTGAATACCTTTGAATTCTCAGCACCTAGCACAGCCCTTGGCATATAATGGGCCTTCAAGGTATGTTTATTTGATGAGAAAATGTGTGAATGGATAAATTAACTTCTTAAAGTAGTAAGAAGGCAGGGAAAATATGATGTCATAAAGGAAAGCAATACACTGTCTTCCAACTCCCTTGCCTTATTTAATTTTGATTGGGCCAAATACTGTGGTCTTACTTGGACTTTGATTCCCATGCCCTCGTACAGACATGTCTCATCAACATTCATCATTTTTAATAAAAGGTATCCAAAACTTAGATATAAGGCAAAAATGCATGTGGCATTTACTTTCAATATCATACAGGGCACAGATCCATCCAACACTTAAGGAAATGTACTTTGTTCAACTCAACAATTGTTTAATATTGATAAAAGGTTTCAGACTTAGTGAAGTTACATATAAATTTGGAATTTTCATCCAGTAAATGTGCAAATAACTTTTGTCCAGTGAAACAGTAATCTAAAGGTCACAGTTTTATTGCCCAGTAGGATATTAACAAGTTTTATAACTAACCTAAGAAATCTTAACATTCCTTTATTAATTTTCTTTTAAATAGTTTCTTGGAAAGCTCTTTGAACAAGTATTAACACCCTACTGGTTCCCTTATTGATGGACTGAATAAAATCTTTGTTGTGCTCATTTTATATTTATATAAGACTATGTTTATAAACTTTTGTGAATGTGCTTTAACACAATATTTTTTTTTTCCAGAGGAGTAACCATAATAGAACAAATCACTCTGGCACACATATAGGACATGGATTCTACAACAGCTATTTCAATAAACAATCCTACAGTTTGCACCAATACTTCCAGGAAAAGTAACATGTCACTTAACACAAATGAGTTAAGTAAACACTTGATACAATACATAAAATCTTTTAAATAATGTATCTGGACTTCTGATTTCTATCTTATTTCCAAATATTTAACCCTCATGTTTTCCATGAGACCATGTACTACTCCCATTTGTATGAGTCAGCAAATGAACAGGTAACAAAAGCCATTCAAGATGCTCATATTTGGATTACAAATGCCCACCAAGGAACCTGTAAGAACAGTTCAATTCCCCAGCTACATGGGGCCTCTCTCCCACTTCGGCAAAGCACAAAATGAAAGGTTCACTACACTACAACCTCTGAGGCAAATTCAGAAGCAACAAAATAAGTCAAGATTTGTTCACAGAGCTGCCAAATCTGATTTGTGAAGGGTAGCTCTGTCAAGGACAAGACACACTTGCCTTTTTGCTCCTGTGAAATATAAGAAGCATGTGTGTAAACAAAGATTTCTTGAAACACCATTAGATGGCACCCCTCCATCTTCAAAGCAATCAATAAACAATTTCTCAAATTATGAAGAGATTGTAAGAACTTAAAGATAAATGTTTGCCACCTATAACTCTTCATAAATATAATTTGTAATTCCTCAAAGACAAAAGTCACAAAAACTTAATTTTAATTTTCTTAAAATTAAGGTCTTATTGAAAACAGCCCTAATTAGTTCTAGTCTCTCTTTCCTAAGATTCAGTACTATCTAAAAAAACACAAATCCCTCAGCCACTTTGTGTTTCTTCCTATTCTATACATACTTATTGAATATAATCTATTCCTACTGAAGACTCTGGGTGCTTATATTTTCTCAGTAAATTATTTGCACGCGTGGCAGTTAACAGAGAGCACAAAGGGAAAGAACTTCATGTTATAAATCCAGAGGTTTCACCCAGAAGAGGCCTACAGATGTGTGTAGTTTAGTCCAAACTGTTTAGAAAATAATGCTAAAATAATTTTTCCCCAAATTTAAAATTTGAAGATTTTTGCCTTTTAAGAAATGGATTTCTAGATTACTTTGAAAAATTACCTAAACTGACAAATCTGAGTCCACATTTCTACTTGACACCAATTGGCTGAGCAGCAGCTGTTATTTAAACAGAGAATTTGCTCTCCTATACCCTGCCAATGTCTCCTCAGGCTAGGGTGAAAGAGGAAGTAAAATATTTATTATATTCATGGCATTCAAAGGTGGAAAAACAGACACAAGTGTGTGCCGACACATACACAAGCACACACGCATGCACACACACTCCTCGCCTCCCTACAGTGTCCCAGTTATTTAATTTTTAGCACAATGGTAATGCATTCCTGGCAGTGCCTACCCAGGGATCCTAACATAGATGCCATGAATTCTCTAGCTGGACACTGCCAGTACCCCCAGTCATCTCTAAATAGGAGGCAAGTATTGACCTGAGTGTCAGACTTGGGCTCTGCTTTCATCTCTGCCATCTTTCCAGCTTTGTGAATTCTCATCTCTGGGCCTCAAGTTCCCTCAACTGTTAAAGGGAGGAAAAAAGAAATACAGTATTAGAGCAGCTCTGAGGCACAGGGAAAGGAATCCATCCCAGTACACCGTGAAGTGCCAGATTCCAGGCGCTAGACCTTCAATGTCCACATGGTCAAGAGACCAAAGGACACGAGACTGGGCATCCTAGACTGTCCCACGTGAGAATCATCCTTCAATTGACAGCTGATTTTTATTATATTTCCCTAACCAGTTACTTGAAGCAATTGTAACATCTCTAGCCATATCACTTAAAAGCCATTTTCTAGCCATTAAGGGTCTAAACTATTCACCAGAATTCAGACTGTTGTACAGGTTGGTTAGTGCCAATCTTCATGCTGAAAAAAACTGCAACAGAACCTATCAGCTGTGTCCTTAGAGTACTCTGCCACGTACTAGCTGGGCAACTTTAGGCAATCATTTAATCTTGTGAGTCTACTTCCTCATCTGTAAAATGAAGTAATGAGATTATTGACCTTATCTGGCTATTTAGACATGCATTTATTTACCAGGTCCACAAGTTTTCTGTTTTCTAATTCATCTGCTTCTTCTTTAATCTGTATCAATTTCTCTATCCTGACTGGTTTATTATAGTATTTCCATAATTCATAAATTGAACATTACTTTAGTTTTCATTATTGCTTAATCCCTAAAGCTATGGTTTTGCTCCAAGTACAGCCTTGGCTGTGTACTCATAGGTTTTGATAAGCTGAGTTATTGCTGTTATGATATTCTAACAAGTTTGTTACTGCAGACATTAGTTCCTCTATAACACAAGGATTATTTAGAAGAGTTGAATTTTCTCGTTTCCAAGTAAAAGGGAGGTGTTTTTAATTTATTATTTTGTATCTGTTTTAATAAAAAGTAGGCTTTTACTTAATTTTGTCCATAACATTCTATTTTCTGGTGATAATTTTCACTTAATATTGACACAAAACAGAACTGTGTGAGCTTAATAATGGTGTATGAAAATAAATAAATAAACCTTTTGTCCCTTGGTCTTGCCTGAATTTTGTTAAGGTACACTAGTTTCTTTAAAGTGACCACACTGGCTAAACACATGATGCTCAGATGAAATACATAAAGTGCTAGAAGATTATTTATGGCCCAGCTAAGTAATTTCTTTTTCCCATTTGCAAGGTATTTATGTGCCTACCATGTTATCTACTATCACTGCCAGGAGCCATTTTCCTACTTAAAATACTTTTTAGATACTCAATCCCTTCCATTAACAATTTTGAAATGCTCCACAGGGCCACAAGAACTATACAAAATTCTAATGTTAAAATAAAAGCCTTAATATGAAACCTAAATATCTGAACACCTTCTACTCTTCGCACAGCTTTTTACAATCCTCCACAACTTTGAAACTTGTAAAACCTGAGCCTGGATTGCAAACAATTCCATCCCAGGAAGCTTGAAGCCAATGACCTTACAATATTAATTTATTTCTCCATCTGTCTAGCACATATTGGACTTGTAAGAAATAGATTTAATGCCATCTCAGTATGTTACAGTGTTTTGTCAATATACTTGTATCTCTAAGGAAATGCATTGAGATTGAGCTTTTCTCACTGTCTAATTACATTCAGTGGTTTACAAATAAAAAGTATCCTAACACCTAAAATCCATTTTTGATAAATCTTTTTAATGCTTGTTAAAATTATAAAAGTACATCAAGCAGATGAAAATTTCTAAATGCTGAAATACTCTTCACTAAATCCATTAAACATTGTTAAGCACCTTCTGGCAGTGTCACTAACTCCAGAGTAAATTCAATTCAGGCTGGTTATTTTACTGATAAAAATGCTAATAACATCTATCAGAACATTTAAAAAGTCTATGTCAAAGTTTGAATTTTTTCCATTTCAGGGAAAGTCTAGGAGTTTATCAATAACAGATCATTGAGATGGGTCTGAGCTGTATAAAACATTTTGCAAGATCTGATTTTTCATTTTAAATATTAGATTTAGTTCATCTTTACAGAAAAGAACATACCTAATAATATATTGACTTTACTCTTTCTCGCTTTTATAAACATGCTTTATAACTGTATCTATGCTTTTCTCAAAGCATTCACTCTAAATCATCTAATTTTTTTCTTTTCTTGTCTTAAATTTCCACTATTTTGGTTTTTCAGTCATGATCTACTGCCTACATATATCCCAAAATTAAATATGTCTCTTCATTTCTTCCCCTTAAATGACTTTTTTTTTTTTGTTTTAAATGTGGCCCAATTAAAACCACAATGAGATACCACCTCACCCCGGTCAGAATGGCTATCATCAATAAATCAACAAACAACAAATGCTGGCGAGGCTGTGGGGANAGTGAATTGGACTTATCTTTACTTAAAGCCCAATTCTCAATCAAGTGATTTACTGAATTGCCCTCATTAACAAAATAATATTTTAAAGCTTCCATAATTTGTCTTAGAAGAAACAAAATTTTTTTTTCTCATTTTGGTAGTTCAACCAATATCACTTAGATGAGTCCCCACCGAAAAGGCAGAAAGTCATCAGAGAACTAAATTCAGTGTACATCAGATAACATTCAATCACATTCCTGATTTTAGCATATCCTAGATAAGTCAGTCATTAGCCAGCCACTACCATCCTTCCCTTCTTGGGAAAACCTATAGCCAATGGTGAGGAAGAAGTCATTGTTTGCAAATTGTTCCTGTTTTCTCACAATTTGGTCCCTTAGATGTCTTAGTTAATTGGCTGAGATCTATGCAAAGAAAATTCTAAGTAATAAAACTTTAAGCCACATCTGATGCATGTGCCCCCTGTAATGTGACCCTGAGTTTAACAGAATGTATATAAGAAAAGGAATAAATTTCTTCTAAATGCATCCTGGCTTTTTTATCCATCCTTCCTATTGACTCAGCAATTTCACTCCTAGATATAAAACTAAGAGAGCTGAAAACACATGTTCACACAAAAACGTGCATACAAATGTCCATAATATAATAGTCCAAACTAGAAACAACCCAAATGTCCATCAACTGATGAACGGATAAACAATGTATATGCATACAATGGAATATTATTCAGCCATAAAGAAGAATAAAGTAGTGATACATGTTACAACATGATGAACCATGAAAACATTATGGTAAGTGAGGGGGCCAGCCNTTTTTCAAGTAACAGTAGTAAAATGAATATATAACATGGATGATATGAGTCTTCTATTATAGCAACATGGGATTAAAGTGCATTATTCCACTCTAAAAATAGATGGAGCCAGTTCTAACAGATTCCAGTTCCAGATAGCTGCAAAGTCTTTACTATTCCTACCTTGAGGGTAGAATCTAATTCCTCTCCCCTTGAATCTGGGCTTTAGTGATTTGCTTTGCCAACAAAATGCAGCAGAGATATAACATTCTGAGTCTTTTGAGGCTAGGTCATAGAAGTATTGAATCCTCTGCCCAGTCCTCTTGTAATGCTGGCCCCAGAAGACAATCACAACACAGGACACCTGACTACCTTGAGGCCACCATGTTTTGAGGAAGCCCAAGCTAGCCCCATGAAGAGGCTGAATGGAAAGAGAGATACCTGGACAGCTTCCAGCTATCTACATATGCCATGTCCAGACATGACATCACAACCCAGACACCAGACATGTGAGTGATGAAGCAGCGCATCCTCGCCACTATCTGGCTGCAATTCTATGGTGGACTGTTAAGCAAGAAGAGCTCAGCTGAGCCCTTCATAGCTCAGAACTGAGGGAGCATCAGAAATTTCAGTGGTTTATTTATGTAACAATACATAACTTCGACATCTCTCTTCATGATCATGTCATTTAAATATACATTAATATCCCAAATCAAATATGTCATTTTAATTAATTCATATTTATGTAAAATAATAAAGAATATAAGATTATATCAGGGTATATTTAAATGATTTTATGATGCAATATGTTAATCTAAAATAAAATGCTTTACATAAAAAATAAATATTAAACATACGCATATGTACATTTATATATACAAGTGAGTATACA
>NW_017731407.1:863373-867478 GCF_001890085.2 Hipposideros armiger
CTCTCTCTCTCTACTTGGTATATCAAGTACACAAAAATTACAAAGGATATGGAGAATTTGAACTACACAGTTAATAAGCATTATCTGATAGGCATACAGAATACTCCCCAATAATCAGAGAATACAATGTTCTTTTGAGCACACAGGAAAGGTTTATAAAAATTAACAACAAATTCCAAAAAGTGAGTTATCATATGGACCTTGTGTTCTGAATATAATAAAATTCATTTAAAAACTAACAATATCAAAACACAAAAATAAAGCAGCATCACTTAGAAATTTTTAAAAATAATCCCTAGAAAGATTCAAGGGTCAAAGCAGCAAACATTATGAAAATAGGAAACTGAGTAATATAAAACCCAATTTGAGGGTTCAGGGAAGACTTCCCAAGGAAGTGCTTCCATTCAAAAATAAAAAGGCTGAAGATTAATGTGATAAGGATCCAAAATAAGCCTACAAAAATAAAAAAGAAGAAAAATTTGTTAGGGGCTGAAGTTTGATCTCCAGGAGCTTCAAAGTTAGTTAAAATCCTCTTCAGGAATCGAAAGGAGATAGCTTTACTAAGTGCTGGGTGCTCTTCTAATTGCCTTGCATGTGTTAACTCATTTGATCCTCATAGTAACCATCTGAAATATAAGATAGGCACTATTATTATGCTCATTTTCAGATGAGGAACCTGAGCTACAGAAAGATTAAATATATTTGTCACGGTTATACCTTGGAAATGCAAAGCCAGAATACAAACCCCATGCTCTCAACTAAATAAACTATTAGATTAATATTCCCTATTAACAAAGAAATCTTGCTAATCGTCATATAGGGAAGATAATTTTACAAGTATATATATATATTCTATCACATAAAAAATGCAATTAAATGCAAAGTGTACATCTTTATTCTCTTCTCTGTAATCACACTCAGCCTCTTACTGGCAGCATAGCCTACTGGATAGCATAGCCAGTGACTAGAACATCCCTGTACCTAATACTTAATGATGTAATAAGAATGGTCATATTGTGTACAATTTCACACCCACAGTGACTTTCCATTTGCAAGATAATTTGTTGCCAGTATAGATTTTATTTGTGGCTGACATGATACTTTAACAAGAGCAGAAGCCATGAAAGGATGCTGCCTAATTCTATTCATGGTTAGTTACATCCATCTCCTGTGTTGAAAGATGTGAGCCTGGGGAGGGAAGGAAAAGGCGTTGGCTGCCTAGAAGGGTAGGGTTAGGATTTCTAAACATATGCTGTCATGAAATCACTGGGATTTTAAAACATCATTAATATCACTATGAAATCTAAACAAATTTTGAGGTCAGTAGCTATAATAAAATATGAAAGTAGAAATCATCAGCTCGGTGTGTTTTTCAAGTCCATGATAGAGTGCATCAATAAACAATGAATGAATGACCAACCTTCAATATAGTATCACCCATAATTATTAGTGAGAAATAAAAAGAGGGTGAAGTAAAATCCCATGCAAGCTTAAACAGTTTCCAGAAATTCTATTCATCATATAAATCCAAGTTCTCAAGCAGTAGGTATAGTCACCTAAAAAGAACAATTTCCCAAGTTTGTTGACTTTCTCTAAGAAAGGTACTTAAACACTATGTAAAACTGCCACATGATGATCGAATTGCTTTACACTGGTATTCAAAGATTATCTCCAATTATTTATCATTTTGGTAATGAATTTTCAAAAGTGAAGTCCTGCCTGAGGTATAGAAATATTTTTATTATAATGAGGTTTTTCAATATAATGTTACCAGATGAAACATTTAAATATCTTTATTAGGCTATTTAAGATATCGGTTCTTTTTAAAATTATTAGAAAGATTTTTGTGAGACATCAAAATAACAAAATGTTACATTATTGTGACTATTAATGAATGGACAACTTTGAGACATTAAATTGAAGACTAGGGTTTTGTTGTTGTTTTTAATTAACTTTATTATGAATATTCATTTCATCTATAAAGTAAAAAAAAAGTTAACAACTTACAACCAACTGGTTATTAAGATTACATGAATTAATTTATATAAACATATGTTGCAAACCATAAGGCACTAACCAAATATAGCTTTAGGATTTCTTTTTCAAAAGGGCTTAAAATATTTTGCCTCTACCAAAATTAGACAAATTTGTTCAAATGTCAATTAATTTTATAAAGTACATCAGACCATTTCAGGAAGTTAGTTAAGGTTTCAGAAAAACAAATACATAAATGTACAAATACACACACACACACACAAATTGGTGATATCTGACAAACTATACATAAGTGAATTGGACTTATCTTTACTTAAAGCCCAATTCTCAATCAAGTGATTTACTGAATTGCCCTCATTAACAAAATAATATTTTAAAGCTTCCATAATTTGTCTTAGAAGAAACAAAATTNGCGGCAGTAGACATGACCAAAACCAACACATTAAAATAGAATTTTACCTCAAGTTTTTTCCTAGGTAAAGAAAAGCTAAATCCTCTTTTTACCTCCCAATTATACCCTCCCCACTGATAATGTGAACAGTTACTGAAAAACAAATTGTACATATTAATACATTCATAATTAGAGTAATGTTTATTCTTCTTTTCTCTCATTACTGCACTAGAATGCCCATCAGTAATAACTGTCCACTTTTAAAATTTTATATTACAAACACCTAAGGGATTTTATTTCCCTTCCCTCAAACCCCTTTCCTCCATCTGCACAGACTGCCTCCAAATATGGAACACTCATACTCCTCTCTAAGAATAATCTAACACCTATGATTCTGACTCCATTATTTCATGTTTAAGACTACCATTAATCTCTCTACCATTTCTCTTCTCCTCTCCCTTCCTTTCCTTTCTCCAGCTCTCCCTGTTCCCCAAATGCAGTCTTCTTACCTAACAAACAACTCCTCATCCTTAGCCTTGCTTATTCTTCAAGCTTCCACCTCAACCCTACTGTTCCCTTCAATATCAAATGTAAACTTTCCCTCAGAGCAATCTGAGCTTTTTTCCTAGTCCCTGTAAAAGACTCCCATTTCCAACTTTAGAATATGCACATAACCTCCAACCAATATTTCCCAAAGTGTCATCTATGCAATGCTATGCCCACATTTTGACCAGGCCAAAGAATTATGTTGTGAATTATGTTCAGAAAATAAATGTATATGGTTACTACACATACTTTCTTAAATATTCAAAATACTTAAAGCATGTAACAAGCACCAAGAAGGCCGAAACATGGAGTTAACTTTATTTAATCCATCATTTCCCAAACCTATAATGACCACAGAACAATTTTTCCTTATTGGTACCTAATTACATCCTACAGAACTAGACCCATATTGTCAACTGCCTAGACACTTCCATCTAGCTCCCCCACAGTTTCTAGCAAACTATTTCACTGTAGTAGGCAATAGTCATTGTTAAATAAAGCCCCAATCCCACATGTTGAGCTTGAGACACTTTCAAATGACTGCTCGGTATCTCCATACAGGAATTCTACCAGTCCTTCCAACACGTCTCAAACCAAAACTAAGTGCCACAAGTCCCAACATCTCTTCCTCTGTCCCCTGCCTCTGCATCCCCATAGCAGAGATGAACTGAGCACCTCTCTCTTATAAATCACTTGTAATATTATTCCTTGATTTATAACTACATCCATCATCCTCTACACTTTGGTTTCAAAAAGGGGTGTCATGCTTTATTTTTGCATCCTCCTCTCCACTGAGTCTAGTCTGATTCCAAATCATGACCAATACGTTTTTATTATTACTTTAAAGAAGGAAGTGTATTACACAAACTTCACGCATGTTTGGCGGTCACACTGCCTAGGTTAAATCCAGGCTCCGTCCTTACCATCTGTGTTGACTTAGGGAATGGCTGAGTATCTCTAAAACTCAGTTGTGTCTCTAAACCTGTTTTCTCAAAAAATGTGGGATTAGATCATCTATCTCAAAGCATAGTCACGAGGACTAGAAAAAATAATATATGTAACACTCTTAGCACATCGTCTAACTTATAGTAACCACACGATAATTGTGCATTTCATTAATTCACCCAATGTATATTAACAAAACCATAGCTTCCACCAGGATATATATATATA
>NW_017731407.1:869378-877852 GCF_001890085.2 Hipposideros armiger
ACTTACCTTTGAAGAAAATTTTGAAGAAAATTCACAAGTGACAAGGAAGCCTTTGATAGAATTCATTGTGCCCATCAACGGCAATATCTTTCATCTCTTGATTTTGCCTTAGGAGATATGGTGTCATAAATTGCAATATGGGGAGTCTTTTCTAATAATGCAATAACTCCCTCAGACCTGCTTCTTTTATTATTTTGCCTTTGATCAATGTGCCTAGGGTACAGAATACTTTGAAGTTATACCACCCACCCTGCCCTCTCTTTTATCATGGTAATTGTCCCTGCATTTAATATAAAATTCAGGCTAATCAACTGGTTTTCTAAAAAAGATATCTGTATCATTTTTCTTTGTATGCTTTACAATCCATAAAAGACAATACTTTTTTGCTTCTTCTCTTTCCTCCAACTTTAAATTTTAACTTGATCCTATTTTAAATCTAGAGCTCCTTTTAAGTTTAGCAAAATCAACTAAAAGGATTGAGATTATTAGACGGTAGTCTAAGAGTGAAAGTTTTACAAAAATTGGCTTACTTGAATTTCTCTTCTAACTTGGACTTGCTTTCCCATTACCAGAATACATGCTCTTCCACTCTAAATATCTCCCATTTACCTAACTTCAGTTCCCTACTACAATTCTGTATATATGTATTTGTAGTTTAGGATATACTGGAAGGATAGCAATACAAAAATTGACTGAAAGGGCAGGTGGTTACTTCCTTCTCCTGGAGTTGCTTTCTCATGTGGTTTCTTGATGCCACATTCATCTGGGTTTTCTTCTCACTCACTAAGTGCTCTTCCACCTCCTTTGCTGGATTTTCTTCCTGATGTCTACATAATAGAATATTCCAGTTCTCAGGCCCAGACCTCTTCTCCATCTATACTTGATCTCACTGTGATCTCATTCACCTGCTTTAAACATAGTCTTCCAAATGTACATCTCCAACCAAACTTGTCCCCAAAATTCCGGACTCATATATTCAACAGATTATATCTCCAGGAGTAGATCATTTTTAAAATAATTTTTATTTTTGGAATATTTAACATTTGCATGAATCCAAGCTTAAACCTACATAACAAGGTATATTGAGAGAATTCTCACTTCCATCCACCTATTTCTTTCATCCTCCTATAGATAACCATTTTTCCTAGCCCTTAATTTATGTTAATGTTTTTTTTGCAATATAACTATATATAGATGAACTGAAACAAATGACTATGTATCAAGTGATGATGTAATCACACAGATAAAATAATTATTTCCAGCAGCTTTCAAACAGGATTTTGACTGTCTGCCCATAGGATACATTCTAAGGACAAATACGGGTACAAAGAAAGCTGTACTTATACTCATTCAGCAATCTTGTTGTTGGTGGAAATATTGGTATTATGTTTAAATTAAATGTTTATATTGTAGAATATACATTTTGGAACAATATTTTATATGTTGTAGAATATATATTTTGACAGTATACATGTTGTAGGATGGTGAAAATAATAAGAATTACATAAGAGAAAAAGAAATGACAAATCAAAGAAAATATGTGAAGTCTCTATAAGGTCAAACTTAAATTAAAAATATCAATATCACCTCATGCCTTTTTTCTTTGTAAAAATAAGTATTTCCTGACTCTGTCCATTAAACAGCCTTAGAAGTAATGACAACTCAGTAACAATACGCATCACTAGTGCTCACATTTTTATCTCTAAACACCATTCCCCACAAAAAGGAACCAGGCCTCCTTAGAGAAATAACTGATGTCTGGGAAGAGAAATATGTAAAATGAACCTGAACATCTTGTACCAGAAAAAAAGCTATCAAAGATTAACCGGGGTCAATAGGGCATAAGAGGAACATGAAAGTGTTACCACTAATCAGAGATTAAAATTTGTACACATGTAAAAGTATAATGATTGCAGTTGTCTGAAGCACACAGCATATATAAATCTTTATATTCATAAAGAAACTACAATCAATCTACCTAGCTATCTCATTGGTCACCATTGAAAGTAACTAGGGCATCAACTCCTTCCTGTGAAAGTAATATTTAAAGAGGAATAATTAAATATTTATTATTTATCTGGATAAATATTNGTATGTAAGTTTAGCACACATAAGGGAATTTCATCAAAGGAACAAAACTAAGCTTAGGCAGTATCTACTGCCCTCCTCTACAAAAAGGTAGAAGTAGGGTGTTACTTCAAGAGTGTCCAAATCTGTCTGCCAGAGGTTTCTGTTTGGGACCTATGTACCAGAGACGAAAAAAATTAAGACTTCTTAGGAGTTTGCCACAGACTGGGACCCCACTTGGTCTCCCCCTCCTAAATTCAGACTCACCTAGGCTACTAGTCACCCACCTCTTCTCCCTTGCACACCTACCTATATGTAGTAAAGTTCTCAATTAAATTTAGTGTTTATCATCTTAGCACTTTATATGGGAAAACAGAGCATAAATCCAAGTTCTTAAAGAGCCTGATACATAGTCGTAGCTTATTAAACATTTATGGAATGAGTGATGTGACTGGACAAGTGACAAGGAGGCCCCTCTTTCAGACCGAGAATTATTGTCTGTGAGCCAAAGGAAATAATATTCTGCCACAAAGGGATCAGAGAATCCATTTAATAACTAAGAACACTTGAGATTCTGCTCCTTAGTCAGAAAAAGACAAATAGTCTTGGGTCTCTGGGAAATCAAAAAGCCTCAGAAAATCTCAGTAATTCCCTGAACAGTCTCTCACACAGAGCTATGCCTTGGTGTTACCACTTCCTTGAACACTCTACTCCTAACTGATTTTTATTAACTGAATAACTTGCGTACTAATACTTCAAACCTACTACCTCTGAGCTGCCAGACCTTGCTTTTCCTCTTCTTCAGAAAGTACCATAATCTTGCTAACTGCAGTGCATAGTTTACATGTGTACCTACCTAACCAGAAACATCACTAGACGCCCATAATATGAACATGGACAAAATGTCATCTCTGCCCTCATATAGTTTGCATCAAGTTGGGGAAAGAAGACAGAGATCATAATAATCCAAAGTACAATGTGACCAGTGCCCTCAGAGAGAGATGAAGATGGTTCAGAAGAGGGAGAGGTGAGATTACTGGACTGCATCAAGATGACTTTCTTCTTGGCTCTGGTGAACCTCTCATGCCTACCCGGCTTTGGTTCCCAGGACTTGGCCTTGTCCTGTCTGACATGGGCTCCTCGTTACCTCTGNCGGATGCTGCGGCGCTCCCTCGGGGCACCGGATGCTCGCGGCACCATTCTCTCCCCCCATCCCAACCCACCCCAGTCAAAGCCTACCTAGTCGCGGGGACACCGACATCCGCACGCACTTTGCGGTCCCCGCCGGTCCTCCCTCCTCACACCTTCGCTCTGCCTCTCGCTTGCGTCCTCACACTGCGCGGTGCCCGCTTAACCTTCCTCCCGCTATCCCATCAAGAAAGTGGCTTTATCCTCCTCCCTTTATCCTCCTCTCATCCTCCTCCCACTCCGAGCTCCGTCTGCTCCAATAGGACTCGCGGCTCCCCGGGCTGCGCTCACCTGATCAGAGGAGCGGGGGTGGCCTCCCAAGGCTGTGCGCCCTCGTCTGCGCAGCGGGCAGCCAGGTCCGCACTCCAGCCTCGGGAACACCCTGCCTTGACCATCCCTAATGGATTCTTCCAGCAGAGAGGCGCCTAAACTGACCTGTGTGCTCGCAGAAAAGCCCGAGCTTTGCCTGTGCCGGTGCGTCCCCGGCGAAATGCCCGGCGCGCGCTTTCTAGTCGTTGGCTTTGAACAAACTTTCTAGTCTGTGTCCTTAAGCACGGGGAACCCCCTCACCTAGAGAGCAGGGCACTCCAGCCTAGGTACTCTGCTGTAGGCAATTCCCGGTTTTCTTTGCAGGGAGAAAAACCACTTACTGAGTCTTGTTCGTTCCTAAACACATTTATTTTAACATTGTCTAAGCAGCCCTGAAATGTTCACCCCATGAGAATTAGCGCTTACATTGATGAAATAGTAGAAATGAGGAATCTACTCTTGCATACGCTTATAAGCAGAGACTAAGGTCAACATCTGGGTAAATTACCTGTCTTCTCATTTATAAAATAGAATTATTAATCCCTGCCTCAGGCGGCTGTTAAAAGGCTTAGAAGAATGTGTGTAAAGTGCAACTCTATTTAAAGTACACTAGCACGTGGTAAACCCTCAACAAATGTTGGCAATTATTCGCAGGGCTTAACAGTGCAGCCCCCAAGGTCAGACCATATCATCAGCAACGTGCAAATGCCCATCTGCACCAGCGATTTTTAAAAAAAACAAACACAGGCAGCATTCTTAGAAGTGTCAAACTGGGAGGGAGGTTAAAGATTAGCAATTAGCAGTGCAACACCCATTTTACCGCTGATTTTATGTAGGAAAAAATTAGGAGCTGATTGATTAGCTCAGTTAAAGGCAGAAACAAGACTAAGTCCTACGTCTCCTAATTGCAAATACAGAGCATGTGGCACCCTTCCTAAGAATAGGATTAACTAGATAGTCACTTAGAGTTGCAAACTGCTATCCAGGTGTACTAATTTAGCATTATTTTGAGCTGTTGCTGAATACTTAAAGCTGCAACACTCAACAAACAGCTGGGCATCAAAGGCAANGAAGTATATTAATATTACCTAATTATCAAAATTCATGGCTAAAGAAGCTAACAAATCTTATTTTCAATTAGCACACAAATACAAATCCTTGAATTATTTCCACAAGTTTCCTCAGAGCACTCATTCATTTGTTATAACACATAAGAAAAACATTTTCTTTTACATGTATTCCCCATGGAATTCTTTCTTGCAGCAAGAGAGCAAAGTCAATATAAATAATTAAGAATTGTTTCTTCTTTGTTAATTTTGAGTTATCTTACCCAATTCATGTATATACATATTTTCTGTTTATTGTGCATACCACATGTAGAAATAAACTATTAAAGAGTGCCACACAATGCCTTTTTGAAGATGGATTTTATTTGAAGCTATTCTGTATCTTTCAACCTGTGCCACATTTCAATAATGACTATTTAATAATTACAATCATCTCCTTATTAGCTTGGCATTTCATTTTCCTTGCCCTATGGCACCCTACAGTTGAAAGCCAGGAAAACTCTCTGTTGATTAGTTATTTAAGACCAGCAACAATAACTGTGCTGGAGAGAAGACTACTTGGAGAGGATTACCTAAGATCTAGAGCTCAGCAGCCTCAGACAGAGAGCAGCAAATTAGAAACCCAAGTACTTCGTTGCACGTAACCAAATTGGCTAGTTGAAATGCTAATTGCCTTTCAGCAAAACTACAGACAGACAGGGGACCTTGTGCTTCAGAGAATGAAATGTATTTTTCCTCCACTTCTGCATTATTGTCTCGCTGAGAATCATTTGAAATCTATTCATAAAGGTAGCTCTTTCCTTAACCTTTAAAATGTGGGAAATTTATTTGGCCTCTACCAGCACCTCCAATGTGATGTGCCAAGATGTGAACAGATGGCTGGATTTAAGCCCTGTTAAGCCCCTAATAAAGTAGAGCATGAAAGAATTCTATGCTCAAACAGTACAAATCAAGAAAATGTGCCTAGGGGGGAAAATGTCTGAATAACAAATTTATGAAATTAAAATAATCAAATAATGTAATCTTTAAAACATGAATATTTTCAATGTAACTAAATTCAAACACATATGGAAAAAGCAATCGTCGTGTCTCTCAAAGAGACCCCCAGCCTCCCTTTATACCTAATAATTTTGTATTAGTTCAAAACTCATTTATGGACAACTATTCCACAGTCAGTTTGCCCCTTTATACGAAAAGAGGTCCAATCTGGGTTTTTAGAATGCTGAATAAATGCATGAGAAATGCCCTGTCAGCATCGTGCTCTCGTTTGAGGTATACAGCCAGACTTATGCCTGACTGCACCAGAAAGGGCCCCATGACCACCTGCCCGGCAGCTGGGGAAGAGACTATACATTTTAAAGTGCATAGTGTGTCACAGTGGAATAAGAAAACACAGCCTTTGTCCTCCACAGCCTACTGTGTCCCAACTCACCCTTCTCCTCCTCTGCCACACCTCTATCAGGGCAACAGAGCACAGGTGCTAGGGTTTCCTGTGTGGCCTGACATCCTGGCATGTCATACATGCAAAGATGCCTGCTATCCCCCTAATCCTGCCTTGTGATGGGAGAAAATAAGCTTGCGTGCATAGGGAAATCAACCTTCTATACTACTTCATTGTACCTGAGACAAAAAGGGTCCAATTTATTAGTAGTATGTTTATCTTCATTTCTCAACAAATGTCTTTATTTATATGAAGTTTGAGCTGCCAGAAAGTGATAGAATACTAACACTAAACAGAGCTTTAAACCTTAAACGGTTTCAATAAATAATTCAGCTCTCACCCTGATTCAGCAGGAGTTAAGGGGAGAAAGACAGCTCTCTGGCTGGATGTTTATCACAACCTTTGGACAGTGAAGTTCCTGGTGATTTTTCTTTGTGTCTGTACTGTTTGAATTTCCTAAATAATTTTGTATTATTTTTACAATCAGAAAAAAAATGTTAAATGTTATTTCCCAGTCAAAGAGGGAGAGAGAGAAATGCATACTCAAGAATGTATAATACTTCACTGGGTGATTTTTCCCACAAAATCAGGGAAATGCCCATCCAAATCTCTCCATGGTAAAATACCGTATTTTATAATCAAATTAAACAATCATCATCTAAGGAGCTCAATATGCTTTATAAGCATCTGTAAATTGTCTAGCTGCCTTTTAGGTGAAGTATAAGTGGTGATGGCACAGTGCTTCCAGTGGACAGGTTTGGATCCCGTGCATAAAATGACTTGTGACAAGTAAATAGGTAACGAAACCATTTATTCAATGTATTAACCACTTTGCTAAACCCTAGAGATACTGGAGAAATATATAATACAGTCACTGTCCTCAAAGATATTGTATCCTAATTGGGGCAATCTTGAAATTTTCAATAACAGTAGGACAGCAATATAAAGAAGGGCAGGAGGCAGCATTTGGTTGAGTGGCAATAAATCAAATATTTAATGATCAACTTAACCTATTAACATGCTTCTCACTTATTAGTTTACGGGAATGTACAGATCACTAAAGTCATAAATGAGAAAATAGGATATGTCACTTTAAGTAAGGCTCTTAACTTTTTTCAGGTTTCTGTTTCCCCAAACATGAAATACAGGGGTTGGTCTAGTTTGGCTGCAAGTCTGTTCCAGTGCTTAAGGATTTCAATGTTTTCACAATCTACAAATTTCTGAACAATAAAGGGTCACACACTTAGAGCCTAAGGCAAAAGGTATTTTCTTTGTGAGTCCTCCCAGAGCACAATTTTTCTGCCTCAGTTTCTTCATCTACAAATCAAGATAATATTATTTTATGATTAAATATGGTAGTCTATTTAAAGGGTCTAGAAGAATTCCAGGACATTCAATAAACATGGCATACTATTATCATTCATCACGAGTATATGGGTGACAAAAGGGTTTAGTCACAGCTAATTCTGCTGTAACTACTCTTTTTCTTTGGTGGTAGGTTAGGCAAAGACACTTCCAAGTAGAAAGATATCTGAGCTACTTTTGCTTAACACTAGCCTCTGCCTTCCCATGTTATTTCTAATTGTTCTCTTTGTTACCATAAAAGTATTTGTATTTCACACATATCCCCATGTTATAATTTTCTGACAATGAATGCAATGTGCATTCAATATCTAACAAATATATACATATAAAGCATAAAACTGTAATTGTTATTAAAATATAATAAATGCTCACTGATACATCATTTTTGTATCTGATAGTATCAAGACTCAGTGTTGTTACATAATTTATCTTCACCCCATTACGAACATTATGAATCTACATTTTAGTCTAAGATTATTTCTTAGCTGGTTGTTTACAGGCAGTTTCAGCTTTTAATCATCATATTCAGTACAGTGTAGATGCTCAGAGCGCTCAGAGAAAACAACCCATGATCCAGCTCTCACTAACTGGGGAGCTTTGGACAAGGAGCTCAAACTTTCCACACCTCAGTGTCATCATCTGTGAACTGGGATAAATACTATTTAATTTATGGTATTGTGAGTGTTACATAAAATAATCTATGTAAAGAGCGTCTCGGAATCCATGCCATAATGGACATTCATTACAGGATAACTGCTAAGGTCATTCATCATGGAAATCAGAACATGGAGATAGGATTCAGTCATACTTCCTTTTTAGTGTATACTTTTCGATTACTTCTTTTAATCTCGAGACACATCATTTCTATCTGAAACAAGTATTTTCAATCACCTAGTCCAATCCCTTTACTTGATAAATGAAGAAACTAAGGCCCAGAAGGATGGGAGTATGTCCAGTCAAAAGATCTAATGGTAGATCCAGGATGTTACACCTAATCTCATATGTTTAATCAATCTTATTATAAGACATTTCAGAGC
>NW_017731407.1:880149-881551 GCF_001890085.2 Hipposideros armiger
GTCTCCTAATTGCAAATACAGAGCATGTGGCACCCTTCCTAAGAATAGGATTAACTAGATAGTCACTTAGAGTTGCAAACTGCTATCCAGGTGTACTAATTTAGCATTATTTTGAGCTGTTGCTGAATACTTAAAGCTGCAACACTCAACAAACAGCTGGGCATCAAAGGCAAAGATTACTCAGGCCAAAGGGTTCTCCTACAGAAACTGTGGGGGAACGCAAACGCTGTACTTCAAGGCATAAGAACAGGTAGTGAGAAGAGCAACCTAAATGATCAAGGAGATTGAACAGCTTCTCTGTGAGGCCTAACTACAAAGGTGAGCCTGAGTCTAGAAGCTGTAAATCCATGGGGGGTATGGAAAGAGTAAACACAAATGTGCTTACTATATCCTGCAGTAAAGAAACTGAAAGTTGAGACAATTCAAAGTCAAAACAGTGTATCAGTTATCTATTTGATGATAATGTGAAACAGAAAACAATATTAGAAAAATGTTTTCTTTCATTATTTATTGTAAACACATGTTTACTCTGTTCATATTCCCCATGGATTTAGAGCTTCTAGATTATTTTCAATGTCTTACTAAAATATATACTCAACCCGCAGTTTTATTGAGTTGTCGGAAAAGTCATGACACATTTTTGAAACGAAAAACATAGAAAAAATACGTCATGGCTTTTCTGACAACCCAATATTATATTATTTATGCTTAAAGACTTTATTTGTGACTAAATGCTACTTTAAATTATTAAAACCCTGACAAAGTTAGTGTCTGTCAACAAATTATTGTGTCTCAATCATTGTCTACCAGGTCAGTGATTAAACTCATTCTCCGCAACTGGACTTACTCAGCATACATTTTCACTTGTGTGTGACACCAACCTAGGCACGGTAATGGGTCAAAGTGAAAACCTACACACACTGTCCTCTTAGCTACCTCAAGGAACTAAGTCATTCATCAACAATTATTACTGAGTGTTTAAGAAGCAGAAGACCCTGGAAGGCACTGTGGGAAAAACAACGTTCTCTAAAGCACAATCCTGAGTTCACTGAGCTTGCCCTCTCTGGGGTGAGAGTTTAATGAACCAAAAAGCAGAATATGCCAAGCAAAACGATGAGCATGCCAGAGAGTGCTAAAGATGCTCCCAGAGGAAGAGATCACATGGACTGGTGAGGGCTTCTCCAGGGAGCCGGTGATCTTCGCCTTGAAGAATAAAACCACAGCAAGCTGTATAGGTGGTATTTTTAGCACAAGTATTTGACAAAGTAATGCAGATATTATCAACTGCTGAAAGTATTCAATGAATGCCCATCACACTTACATCCCAACTTCTCACCTGGACTAAAAGAACCACATGACTCTGTCCCTCTTTTCCTCTCCAGTCTCATCTTGTACCATTCTC
>NW_017731407.1:881677-883222 GCF_001890085.2 Hipposideros armiger
TTCTAAATGTCTGTTGTGATTTTGATAAGGCTTGCAATAAAACTGTAGATCACTTGGGGAGTATTGCCATCTTAACAATATTAAGTTTTTCAATTCGTGAACACAGGATGTCTTTCCATTTATTGATAGTCTTTCATTGCTTTCAGCATTGCTCTGTAGTTTTCTGCATGTGAGTCTTGCACCTTCTTGGTTAAATACATTTCTAAGTATTAGTTTCTTGATGTTATTGTGAATTGAATTATTTTCCAAATTTCCTTTTCAGATTGTCTATTGCCAGTGTATAGAAATACCAGTGATTTTATATGTTGATCTTATATCCTGCAACTTTGCTAAAAGCATTTATCAGTTCTAATGACAGGTGAATTTTTTTTTTTAATATTTTTTTTAGCTGAGCCATCCTGCCACCTGTTGACAGCTCAGCAGCAGCTCAGCTTGGGCTGGGAATCAAACCACTGTTTCTCAGAGCTCGCATTGCACTCTTCAGCGAGCTCTTAACAAACTGAGCCACTTGGCCGACCTGACAGGTGGATTCTTATATTTGCTCTACATTCAATCTGTTGCTATATATTGTTTTGGCCGAAGTATATGAAGAAAATTCAGCCTCTCATAAATATGTAGTTAGGATAGGGAGCAGGGCTTTAACAGTTTTTTTCAGATAATTGTAGATATATGTCTTTCATACTATACCAAGACTCAATAAATGATAGTTTCTTAAAGGTTAGTTGCAATGTGGCATCTAAAATCATATCAATAAGCATTTTTTACATAGTTACATTAAAACTCTTGGCCCTATAATTTGAAGGGGTCTTTTATTTATGCATAATTTTGTAACACTGTATGTTTGGAAAATATTGATCTACTGACTTATGCAGGTTTTCCAAGTGTTGACACTTTTCACTTTATGATATTTGAAAAAACCACATTATTAATATCACCATCAATTTTATCACAAAATCATTTAGTTTTGAGACACCGCCAAGCTCATTAGAGCAATAAAAGCTTTCTAAAGTCTCATTTTTTGCTTGAGATAAAACTTAAGTTTTATCATGTTAGCAAATACTGTCTTGTTTTCCTTGAAGTAACTGGCTTACTTTGTTCACTTTCAAGAAAACATCCGCCAAGTATCCAAGTCTTAATAACCATTGTTTTTCTGTCAGTCCTTCTTTCTATTATACAGTGTGCCCTATGATAAAAATGGCTGGTTCAGCTCCCAACTCAAATAAGGACATAAAAGCTTTTTCTCCAGACAATCATTGTACTTTCATATGCAATAAAGGAGCTTTATTCATATTTCCCATTTCATCATAAAGAATAATAAAAAACCATGCAGTCCAGTATTAAGATTTAATAAAATGAATACTTTTTACAGCTTAATAAAAAAACATTCTTTTTTTTTTTTTTAAAGAAATTTTATTGGGGTACAGTGTGTTTTTCCAGGACCCATCAGCTCCAAGTCAAGTAGTTGTTTCAGTCTAGTTGTGGAGGGTGCAGCTCCTTGGCCCATGTGGGAATCAAACCAGCAACCTTGGTGTTTATGAGCCTGCG
>NW_017731407.1:886793-901587 GCF_001890085.2 Hipposideros armiger
ACTTACTTTTTTCTCTTTAAAATACACTTTGGAGATCTTTCCATGTCCGTATTCATGGAACCTTCATGAATAAGGACACTTTCTCTTTTTATGCCCTCTATCCCCAATACTTACAACAAAGGTCTCACATATACTTTTCCTCCAACAGAAAATTGTTGGGTAAACGAATGAATAAATCAGAAAATAATAGATTAACTTTGCTGTTTTGAACAAAAGCATAATATTACATTATTTAAATGTACCAGAAGTATCCAGTCTGCTACTGATGAACATTTAGACTATTTGCAGCTAATTTGGGCTAATACTGAATAAACATTCCTGAACATATCTATTAAATCTTATCCATATGTATCTGCAAGTGAATCCAAGGGAATTACTTAGCAATGGAATAGTTTAGTCCATTGTATTTTTAACTATGAAAGATATTGCCAAGTAACACTCCTAACCAGTTGCATCAATTTACATTATCATTACAATTTTTATTCTGGAGCAAATCCCCAAACCTTAAGTTTAGAGACAAAAACACACAATCCTAGAAACTACACATTCTCTCATCTACAGCCTTTTAATGAAAACTGTGTCAGATGAGGTCTCAAAAAACTGAAAATCCTTTTGGCTTTGCTGAGCACTGGGGACATCCTTTTTCACAAAGACAAAGTTCTTGTTCCTACTGACCAGCTTTTTGGAACTTGGCCAAAATTCATGGCTAACTGCTTCCTTTGTATATCCTAATAATAAATATAATTCTATTACTGTCTTTTGTAAAAAGTTCAATAACTACATCTTTTTAAAACTGTAAATTACAATTCAAGAGCATGCAGATACAATTGAGAAAGTATTTATACAAAGGAAACAGGTGGCAGTCCTGTAGAAGTGCTTGAAATTCTATCACTCAGGCTCTCACATGGATTCCACTGCCTATTGACATTAAAATAAGAAAAGTAACCTATATGCAGAAAGAAGGTTGTATTCACATTAACATTCATGAAGGCTGAGCAGCTGAAGCCCTTACACATCAAGTAGGGAATATATCCTTTGTTTAGTGATGAGAAAATGTCGCAGTGATAAATGGTTACAGACAGGGGTGTCACAAGGGCAACAACACACAGAACTCGGAGAAACTTAAAAAAAAAATTAATTCTTCCTCTCCTGCAGTTCTTTTTGTAGCATTGTCAAGCACGACGCCTATCCCCACAAAGAAAAGAAAAATACTGCAATACAGAATTCCTAACATTTACTGAGACACTTCCCAGAAAACATACTCTTTGAAAATAATTTAAAACAAAGCTTCAAAGGCTTCATGATGCATAAATATTCAGAGATTCTGAAAAGAAGTGCTCTGCATCGTGCACCCCGCCTGTTTGGATTTCAAATGTATATTGTCATAAGACAGCACGGTCGTCAAAGCGCAAAGTCTGTAACTTCAACACTGGGTTGACTTTAGGCACATCATTAAAACGCTTTACGCTCATTTACATAAATTCCAAACACATTATCGTACTCATTTAGTAAATTTGTGAGAAAAATCATGTATGAAGTCAAGAATTTGTTATTTAACAAACTAATATCTCATAGTCCCGAACAGTAACTATCAACGACTTTCAATTATTTTTCAAAACAAAGTAAGTTAAGCTACAATCTGCAGACAGCTTTGTCTCATTCAGAATAGGCAGTTTGAGAAGCAGGCTCGAGGGCAAACATTTCCCAGGGCCTGACTCTAGGTGGCTCACTTTCCTCACCTATAAACACAAAGGCTGAACGAAATAACCGTCCCTCGCCGCCCAGAGGATTTTCTCCCGTTTTGCCTTTTCTGCAGAAGTCTAGAGGCTTCAGCATGATGAGTAATAAGCGTAGTACAATTTTCTAAAACATAGGTGTTAACACTGTGCTTTTGGGCGTTCTTCCCCACTCTACAAACGTCGAAATGAAACAAAAAAGAAATGCACAACAGCTCCCGACAAAGCCTCAGCACCTCCCCCCACTCAATGCTTTCTAGACAGTTTTGGCAGTGCTGTGTAGACTGATGGAGGCAGCACATCGCCCCCGTCTCCGGGTTAGCCAGAGGACTTGGCGGGCGGCGCCCCGCTCCTGGAGATGACGGGGCGGGGCCAAAGGTGAGACGGCAGGGGAGGGGTTGGAACTCGGACCCCGCCCCCTAGTCCCGGCAGCGTCTCTGCGCTTGCGCACCCGGCGAAGGCCTGTGGTTGGGGAGCCCGAGCTGTGGGCTCTCCTTGCTCCCTCCGCCCCCGCCTTTTCCCGCCTCCGCCCCCGCCCACTTGACGCGATGACGCATGGCAGGTTTGCGGACGTGGCGGCGGCGCAAGGCCCGGAAGGCGGAGACGTTGGCCGCGGCTGGGGAGGAGGACCACGGAGGCAGCTAGAAACTGGGGCTTGGTCATGAACCTACCCGGGACGGCAGCGGTGGCGGACCTGGCAGCTGTTTCCTCGTCGCGTCCCCCTTGCTAACGGGACAGGTAAAGATGGCGGCGAGAGATGGGGAGTGGCTCCGTCCCGGACGGCGGGATTGGGCTCCAGCTGCACCCCCGCGAGAGGCGACGCGGGGCCCTCGGCCACAGGTGTGACGGGGGCGGCTGAAAAAGACCCTGAGGTAGAGAGACCTTTGAGACCTACCCAACCAAAGCTTCTCGATACGTTATAGGGGGAAACTGAGGCTCAGAGGAAGGACCCTTACGTGCCCGATCGCAGGAGCAACGAATTTTACACCCAAATTCTGTATTTCTCCCACAATTAAGTGTTTGTGTTGAATATTCGCAGGCGGCATCTTGTCATATCGTCCAAGTGTGATGGTGTGGCAAAAATCTGAGGTTTAATCATCGCAGGGGATAACAGGAAAAGGAAAAACTAGACGTGTGTAATGCAGAGGCGGAAGGGTTACGTTTTTAAAACCTGAATTGGCTCTGGAGGATACGGTCCCTGTGATTTGTCCTGATGCAAAACTACCGTGTACTTTATTGCTCCCTGTTTAAGGAATGTCAGAGCGAAACACCCAACGGCAGTTACTACACAGAGCGAAGGGATTCGGGAAACCCTTTACATTTACAGGCTGAGCTGATGAGTGCTTTTAACACCGTATCAACTGGTAGTTACTTTTTGTAATCTACAGCCGATTTTGTAATCTGCAGTCTGCAAGCTTGTTTCAGTTTTCTGAAGGGAGGTTTCCTGCTTTTTTTCCTGCCTAAAGAGAATTAAGACAGGTGAAGAGAATTGAATCAGATCAGCTAATTTGAATACTATGTACCTTTAATCTCTATATAGTTGACTCAGCTGATTGCCTGCCTGAGCCAAAGTCTAGTTTTTCACTTGGATGAGACACACAACCAATTCTTGATTATTCAGAAGCAGAATACTAGTTTATGGTATTCTGCCTGCATTTCATTACAACGGGAAGTGAAAGGGAGACAGATGTTCAGTCTTTAAGTATTATTTAGCAAGTATTAGAGAGAGGTTATGTAAATATCTGAAATGGCTTTTGAGCATTACTGCATGACTTTCAGCTGCACTAAGCAAGTTTGGGGTTCGAAGAACAAATTATGAGGGAGAAAAGTGTAAAGGGCAGCATAACTGGGTTAGTAGTATCGCCATATGTAAATTACTGTATATTAAGTGGTTCTTTTTAAAGTCATGGACACTTTTTTTTTTTTTTTTAGCTGAGCCATCCTGCCACCTGTTGGCAGCTCAGCTTGGGCCGGGACTCGAACCGCTGTTGCTCAGAGCTCAAACTCTTGAGCGAGCTCTTAACCAACTGAGCCACTCGGCCGGCCCTCATGGACACTTCTAAGACTGTGAAAACAGTATTCTCCCTAGAAAAATGT
Source organism: Hipposideros armiger (assembly GCF_001890085.2). Lineage (NCBI taxonomy): Eukaryota > Metazoa > Chordata > Mammalia > Chiroptera > Hipposideridae > Hipposideros > Hipposideros armiger. The sequence continues at coordinate 890,627 of NW_017731407.1, forward strand.
ACATATGTATAAAATGTGCCTATGAATCCACCGGATTCTTAGTTCCTAGATTAAAGATACAGAATAGAAAAGACTTGGTTAAATAAATGGAAATAAAATTTACCTATTTTAGGTGAAGTTGAGATAGTCTTTCACATAACAAAAATAAAGCGTTCTTAATTTATTATTGTATTAAAACAAGTTTAATCAATTTGTCACTGGTTAGAATTCCTTGAAAGAATAGGTATGATCATGCCTTCAAAACTGCTTTTGAGATGGAAAATGTGGGTAGATTTCTTCAGTTTGGTGGCTGTCAAGTTCGGAATCCCAGTTCATGGTAATAATGTAGCACCTGGAGTAACAGGTGAAATAATCTACCTTATAACTATTCATTATATTGTCTGAATTGAAATTCTTGAGGTTTTAAACCATTATAATGTTGCCATAGAGCAAGGTCAGAAAATGATTTTCAAGGGTTGAATTCAATTACGTGAAATAATTCCAAAAATTTTCTAAGTATGTGCCTACATAGAAAAGTATAATCTGTTATAATCCATATTACAAATTCAGACTTTTGGAGTTGGTCTTTTCTGATTTTTTTTCTTCTCTGTTTCACTTGGTACTTGTCCGTAATATTCACAACTGAACTAAGTCCTTTGAGACATCATTTTGCTATGGCTTCCGTGACCAGCATGGTTTCCTCCTTCTCTGAACACTCCTTTTCTTTATTTGCATGCTGATTATCCTTCACCCAGATACTAAATAATAGCAGTTCTTCAAGGCTCAGTCTTAGACCCTCTTTCCTTATTCTGTATTCTCTAGGTAATCTCACTTACACCCACAGCTTCAAGTTTCCACCTAGGTGAAAGATGAGTCATGAAATTATCTCTCTAACCCAGACCTTTCTGAATTTAACTATATAGCCCGCTGAGCTACTTGATATTCATTTGGGCTGTCTTAGAGTTTATGATCATATTCGCTGCGCCCTTCCCCCAAGCTCTTCTTCCAGTGTTCTGTATCTTAAAGAACAGCATCACCATTTACTCTGATGCAAAGCAGAAATCCTAGCATGATTTTTAACTTCTTTCCACTCTTCCTGAGCTATATTATTAAGTCCTAAGTATTTTATCTCCAAAATGCCTTTCTACTTGTCCACTTTTCTCCATCTTTCACAACAATAACTGAAAGCAATCTATCCTTTCTTATGTGAACAATTAATATGAAGCTAAAACTGTGAATGTGAATGTGGAATTAGTTTATGTTCTCATATTTGTTTTAATGAGAATAGACCAACTTGAAGGTGAGTTGAGAGTGAGTATGCAATTAAAAAGTATTAATTGACATGTTTTTAACTTAGGTCAGCTCTCAAGTCAATCTTACAATATCTTCTCTGAAGTAGAAATGTGTGTAGTGACTTAAAATCTTTTCTGTCTTTATGGACTGTAAATTGATTTTGGTGAGTATTTTGATAAGTTAAAGTTTGGTGACAGGCTTCCAGAGAAGAAAAACGCCTGGTTGAGAGCAAAATCATGACCTATACAGAAGGTACCTACTGCACTAAATACACTCTCACATCAGCATGATACAAGAAAGTAGGTAGGAATACAAAATGTATTTCAACTCCACCTCAACTTAAAATGCAGAACAAGCCAAAAAGTTTTGGGTTCATAAAAGTATTATTGTGTACCTATAAAACATTTGATTCCATCAGAACTATAAATTGTACATATATGATCACAAGTTCTTAAGACATAATACAAAATTATTTAATATTTTTCACATACTCAGAATAAGGAGAACTTAATTTTTTTAATCTAAAAAAAAATTATAGCAAGCTGTCCTAGTTAAAATGTAATCACCCTTACATGTTTTGTGATATATGGTCTATAAAAATGGATTACCTCTTTGTCCCATTCCATTGTCTCCACTGCCACATGTTCACTGTATTTCAACAGCTATAAAACTTTAACCTAAATTTTTAAATAACTAAAACCATCCTTTAAAAAAACAAAAGATAAACGTGTCCCGAATTCATGTAAAAGTCAAATGGATCAACTACATTACAGAGTTTTCTCTGCCTTCTTTTCCCCCAGATTTTGACATTATGGCAGGGAGGCATCAGAATCGTAGTTTTCCTCTTCCAGGAGTTCATTCAAGTGGTCAAGTACACGCATTTGGAAATTGTACGGAGAGTGACATGTTAGAGGAGGATGCTGAAGTGTATGAGCTTCGATCCAGAGGAAAAGAGAAAATCCGAAGAAGTACATCAAGAGATAGACTCGATGACATTATAGTGTTAACAAAAGATATACAGGAAGGAGACACTTTAAATGCCATAGCCCTTCAGTACTGCTGTACGGTAAGTTCTAATTTGATTTTGCATAACGTAATCCAAAATAAATTATAACGCGAATTGAAATAAACTCAGTGCCATTTTATCTTGTATTTTCCTTTCCTCCCCATTTCCCCAGCCCCCATTTTTTCTTTTCACAGAAATCTGTACCATATTGGTGGATGTTAACTTTTTAAATTGTTAAGCGAATACTTGAATTTTTTGTTATTTCTAAATCCATGGTTCCATTTTTAATATTGAAAAACATGCAAATCTGTTATCTTTTTCTCAATCCAAGTTGTAAGAGAATGTAGAAATATATTAGGAAGTTTTTCCTGCCCGTTTCCTGAGATAACACACTTGTGTTTCTTTCCAAACCTTTTTTGTGTGTGTGTATATGTATATGTGTGTATACACATATATATCCATGGATATATTTAAAATACTTGGGAGGTTGTTGATTATTGTGGTTTTTAAAATTGGTTTATACTATGCCTATTACTCTTCATGTTGCCTTGCCTTTTTTCATTTCTTAGTGTATCATGGATATCCCTTATAGTCTTATAGATGTTACTCATTATTTTATGTAGCTAGCTATATAATGTTCCCCAGAACAGATGTCCCATAATTAAGCCATTCTCCTACTTATGGTCAAGATTTTCCCCATGTTTTGCATTTTGCTATGAATATCATCACAACTATATCTTTAAATGAAGGTGCTTTTATTTCTTTAGATTCCCAAAACTGAGATTGCTAGATAATTGGAGTGGTATATTTTTTTTTCTGAATAATTATTGCAATTATTCACAACTGATCAAAATATATGTTACAAATTTTAATTTAAAAATTTAATATATTTTATTGAAATGCCCATCTTGATGAGGTCAGAAGAGCTGGGTTTTTGGTATTTGTTTGTTTTTTGCAATTCATGTATGGCAATACCAATTATTAAATCAGAAAATATCTGATTTCATTTTTTAATGCAAATAAACATGAGAATATGTGCTTTGTAGAGAAATAAGACCACTGAGAAATAAATTACAAAATGTGCCTGAAAAGGTCAATGATGACAAGTAATCAAGATTGAAAATTAGGGGCAAGGCTAAAAATACCAAGTGGAGATCCAAGAGATGAGTGTGATCCAGGAGAGCTTCCTTTAAATAAAGACATTAGTCTTCTTTTCATGAATCTGGAAAGTTTCTAAGAAGAGAAATTTAAAATGTCATTTGAGTGATTAAAAATAGGTTACGTAGGTGAAAAGGAGAAAGTATTTCGGGCATATGACAGTGATGGGGCGAAGATTTCAAGGAGGAAATAAGGTGAACAATAGAAGTTTAATAGGTGTCTCAGAAACCTATTCATAGACTGATTGGAATGAAGCACTTTGAGATAACTGAGGAAAAGTTTGACCCATGTAGTAAGAACACCATTGTACGGGGTTTTTTGTTTTTTTATTGGGGAATGGGGGAAGGGGGACAGACAAGTTGCTGTCCTTTNTTTTTTTTTTTAATTGAGTATGCATTATTGGACAATACAATGACAACTAGTCTAGTTTGGTGCCATTGCCTTGATTCATGCTAAGGATTCACTATGAGTGCAAATGGTAACACAATGAACAAGGCAAATAACTTCTCAGAAATACTGCAAAAATACTTTTCACCTTGAGGACTCTATGAAGGAATTCTGGGGATCAGCAAGGATCTGAAGACCACGCTTTGACAACAGTTGATATAGCTATTGAAATGTCAGTTTTGTACAGACTGCCTTAACTTCATAAACATTGAAAGATGTAGATGTTACCGTTCTTATCACTATCTCCTTGTTGAAGTTTTCCAGTCTTTTAGCAATGCATTTGGGTGCTCTCAGAACATACACCCAACCAATAATAGCAGTCCCTACTTCCAGTTCTTACGAAACTAACTTTAATGGGTAAAGGGCAAAGGGCAGATATTTAGAGAAAGGTGAATATGGCTCATGGAAAGTAGGACAAGGGAGGAAGAAAAAAAGAATTTATACTCTAAACCCTTCTGCATATTCACATCACATTAACCTCTAAACTTTATCCCATCCAGTTGCTAGAAACCAAATAATGTAGAACGGCTAGCATATGTATTTTACTAGACAAGATTAGGTGATGATTTTATGACTTCGCCTTATGAGCAACCATAATATTTTTATACAAAGAATTATTCTTTCTCAAGCTAATGTCTTCTTTTGTATCAGCATTAATTATAGGGCCTATATAAATCATCTTTGACAAAGCCAAGAATAACACACAAGGGATTTTCTTTTGAGGACTGGTGTAGTAAATTATCTACCTTTCAAGAAATGACTAAAACAATAAGATGTAGAAATCTTTACAAACCAAATATTCATTTATATTATGTTATGCTACATAGATAATCGAATCTGTAGTATGACCTTAAGGACAGAGTAATGAAAGGAAAGTTAATCAAGTTTCTATTAATACAAATCAATGCTACAAAATAACAGATTAGATTTAGGATTGAAAAGTACTCCAAAGGAAAATAAGTCCTTTTCAAAACAACAAATCAAAAAGTTTCAGCATGTTCCTTTTTTTAACAGACTGCTTACTGTTCAGCATATATCACTGCCAAACACACTATTCTGCATGGAAAGGAAGGAAGGTTCCACTACTCTTGCGATATACCCCACCGAGTAAATCCAAATGTGAACTGCTCTTTGAAGTCAGCAGGCATTCTTTGCTTCAAATAATTCTGAAGGGATTTAGAAGTCAGATGGGATTAAAGTTTAGAAAGAAAGAGGGGAGGGGAGGGGGGTTCAGCTGAACCTTAACTGTAAATAAAACATGGTGAGAAGGGAAACTTGACTTATATACAACAATTGCTGCAGTGGTAAGTGTGGTTTATTTAGAATTAATGGGGAAAAGGGACCTTAAATACAGACTCGCCGATCAAAGTATGTAAGAAGGAACCAGTGGAAAACATCTTTAAAACGAAAATTGATCAACCTCACAAATTTGGGTGCTTTGAAAAAATATTTTTAAATCAAGTATGTCTAGTCCCAATCAATCTGGCATTTGATCTCTCTGGTTCAAGCCAACCTCCCTCTTGCCTGAGTTACTGCAGTCGCCTCCTAACTGATCTCCTTGCTTCTACCTTAACCCTCCTAAGGGATCCTTTTAAAAGGTAGATAATGTCCTCCTCTGCTAAAAACCCTCCCATGGTTTTCCATCTTGCTCAGAGTAAAAGCCCAAGTCCTGGCAATGGCCTATCAAGTCCTATCTAATTTGGCTCCCTCTAACCTCATCTCCTGCTGTGAGTCCTTGTGCAACCCACTCCAGTCATGCTGACCTTGCTGTTCCTCCAATACACTAGGCGCAATTCCTCCTAGGGACCTGGCTGGTACTTGGTTGTTCCTTTTGCCTGGCTCCCAGATTCCAACATGGCTCACACACTCACTTTCTTCAGGCCTGTGTTAGTCTATCACCTTTTCAACAAGGCCTCTCCTTACCCACCCTATTACCAATGCAAACTCCCTCAACCCAAAACACTCCAACCTCCTCCTCTATTTACTTTACCTCCCTTAATTTATCACTGTCTAACACACTAATGTTTTATTTATTTATTTAATTTATTTATTTATAGCTCATTTATTTATAAGATCCATGAGAGCAAGGATTTGGGCCTGTTTGTTCACCACATATCCCAAGTGCTTAAAACAGGGCGTGAAACAGAGTAGGTACTTAATTAATATTTGTAGAATGAATAAATATAATTTTTATTTATATTTTATCAGGTAAGCACCATCTGAGGTCATCAGAGGACGATGCACAACACAAGCAGGCTACAGGTTCTAGGGTATTCACCTGCATAGATTTACTTATGTGGCCATAGTAATGGTAAAGATCATAGGAAACAAAACATTTCAAGCCATAGTCTACTTAATTATAAACACATAACTATTTCTTCTATATGTACCAACTACCTAGCTAAAGAATTTAAGAATAGTATTTGCGAGGCTAGTTTTCATCTANAGGTGGCATTTTAGAATTGTAAAACAGAAAGTTGATGACAAAAAACAAAAACAAAAACAAACAAACAAACAAAAAAATAACATCAAAACCTTTTTCTGTCTTGCTTTTTTTATGTGAAATTAATATTTCAGTTTTTTTGTTCTTGGTTATGTCTCCCTTTTTTAAGTGTCTATACTCTCAATATTTAATTTTTCTAACATTAGTATGTAAAAAGCAAAGGAGAATTAAGTATGATGTTTACAATCTACTGTTTACAATGTTTACAATGTTTCAATGACATCAATGTTTACAATGTCTACTGCAAATATTTTAAATCTTTATCTTCCTAAGTTAAAAATGTTTTTCCTCAAGAAGTCCATTTATAGAACATGATATCTCAGACTTCATAAGATCAGTAGCACTGTTTCTACTTCTAAATGCATAGAAGAGCAAAAATAAAAGCATTTACGTGGATGAGTCCAGATGATGCAAAGTGGTAATAGTATAGTGTAGTGAGATTAAGCAAACCTAGATAAATTTATTAATCTTCCACACTGTAGTTTCCTTGTCTGCATAATGGAGATTCTTATAATACCTACTGCACAAGATTATGTATGGATTGAATGAGATAGTGAAGTCTGGTACATAGTAAAATTCCAATAATTGACAGAAAAAAATGAAATAAAATAAAAACAATGATTTCCTACTCTAGCTGTATTTTAGATGCAGTGCAGAAAGTTTTTCTCCTGAGTTAACAAAGCTAATATTGAAAAACACTACAGTGGTGATTACACATAAATAAATTTACAAATTCATAACTAGGTATTTAAAAGAATTTTCCCATTAATATTTTTAAATAATTTATTTTCATTGCTTTGATGTGATTGTACCTGATCTTAATATATCTGGAGTTTTTAATATGAATCAAGAAAAGAAAATATATATAATTGTTAAATAGCTCCATCAAATGAATATTAAAATCAAGTAATAGCCAAATGTACATATTACTTCCTAAGAAAAAGTCTCATCTCCTTACAAATCTAAATATATACAGTAGTAGTATTTGACTACACATATTGAATTTTATTTTCATTATGGCCATATGCAATATTTTATTATATTATTTAGCAAAGAATGAAGTGTGATTTTATGTCCTATTAAAAATATTTTAAATCTTTATCTTCCCAAGTTAAAAATGTTTTTTCCTCAAGAACTATGTTTACAAAACATTTACAAAAAAATGCTAGCCGAGGCATTTTTCAGATTAATAATAGTTTCTATTTCTTAACAAGAAGGATGTCTCAGTATAGTTTTTCTCTTATTTTAAAAGGAATTTACCCATAAATCAGATACGAATGTATAGGAATCTGTACTCTTTTAAAAACAGCTAATTAAATCTTTTTTTTTTTCCCCTAGTTGCCTCTGGTTTTAGGCACGCTGTGTGTGGTACTTCCCGTGGTGGTTTGTCATTTTGCTTTAATGGCAGGGGAGAAAACCAGCAAGGCTCAGTAACCACACTGCATATCAAAATGTCACCATGGCAGCATTTGTCCACTTGTCAGAGTCCTTCTGAAATGACTCAGCCATTCATTTTATTGAATAAATATTGAAGCTTTTGAGATTTATTGCTTGAGGTTTGGGAGCAGGCGAAGCAAACAAATCCTTCCTTCCTAACATGGAGTTTCGGTTGGGCCAAGATTATGATTCTTGTCTACACTTTATTTATTTGAATAGACTATAAGGTTTCTGCTCTTGCATAATTATATTTAATAAGCTGGCATTTACATGCCTGCTAATATAGTGAAAAAAGAATTGAAGGTTTCCAAAAACATTCCATGGGCTGTGGTAAGCTTATCAAATGCTGAATTCAAACAGCTAATAATTTCCTGCAAGATGTAGGGGAGGGGGACAGGGAGGAGAGATGTAAAGCTTCTGATATAAAATCCTTAAATCTTTGATATAAGGTTCTTTAAATTTCATTTATACATATCCCATCTTGCAGCATAATTAGTAAGAACCAGGATAAGCATGCTATCTACTAAATCTTTCTATTTAATAATGTCCATTTATTAATACTTTCTTCATTCAACAAATATAAAACTTACCTCTTCTATTTTAAAATACTGCGATGTCCACAAAGAGTTTTTTATAATTATGTTTCTAGTGAATTAGGTCACAAAATGAGTCTAATTTTTTAATCCAATCACTCACTGTGTATATTTTTAGTTCTCAGTGGGCTGAACTCAGTGAAGAGCTCATCGATACTGTCCAAACATGAAATTATGAGAAATTTTTGTAAGTGTAGATCTGCCTGTCAAGATCCTGAAGTATCTTTGAAGCTTCATTGACATATCAGGCCAGGCTAAAGTAAGAGAGGGCAAGCTTCTCTTCAGTATTCCTTCTTAAGCACTCTTCCCAGGGCTGAGGAGTTCCCCACTTAACATCTCATGACCTAGATCAGTCCTATTGGGATCTGCACTGGATGCTGCAATGCGGTTATCCTCAATAGGGTGCGTCTATACTAGATAACATGATGAAGTCATCTGTGTTGGGTTATATAGAATCTGCTTTCCCAGGCGCCCCAAGCTCTACCAAGGACATCTCCAATCTGAGGTAATGTTTATTTTACCAATGGCTGCAAGCAAACAAAGCCACTGCAAACAAAGCGCCCACTGTCTATTTCCCACATGGGTGGGAAAATCAAGCCCAGTTGAAAAGAGGTTTGACTGATGGTATGTTTAGGGATTATGCAGGGCCTTGCAAAGTTTATATATATATATATATATATATATATATATATATATATATATATATATATATATATATGGGTGCCAGGGCCACTTACCACAGACACTTCTGCCAGCGACTTTAAACTTAACTTTGGAGTGTTCTACCTTTCCAATGTCCAGACGGCTTTCTAAACTCATACAGCCACAAGAATTTCAAACTACTCTCTGTAGTTTCTGCTTAAGGTGATGAAAAGTTGTGAAAGTAGATAACGGTGATGGTTGTGCAACATTATGAATGTAATTAATGCCACTGAATTGTGCATGTAAAAATGATTAAAATGGCAAATTATATGTTGTATTTTACTACAGTTTTTAAAAATTAATGTTACACATCGAAAACCATAGCACATTTTAAATGGGTGAATTGTATGGTATGTGGATGTTTCAAGAAAGTGGTTTTTAAAAAAAGAAAAGGAAAAAAGAGTACTCTGCAGAAAGCTTTAATGCTTTGTCTGTAGCTTGTGTATAAGCTAAATCATCTCAGAAAACTTACACTGGAATTGTCTCACTTTTCAGAAAAGCAAAATTCTCTCAAGTTTTCTTTTTTGTAGGGTTCTGAGAAAGTAAAATCGTTTTGAAGATTGTGCTTGAAAGGGTACCAGACAAATACAGCTTTAGCACTGTCTTAGAGCAATCCCACATGGAATACTCCCAGACAAAATGGAGTTCTCTAACAGGCCATAGTTTTTCTTTTCTTTTCTTTTTCTAAAAGCAAGGAAGTGAATTGTGAATATTTCCTACAAGAAATGCTGAGCAGGTTAAATTCTGATAATTATAAAATCACGGGTGGTCACTAGTTCAAAGAAAATCTTTCCCAAATAAAACCAATTATGAGCAGGGACTTCAACTGTGTCCCTTTATCCATTGCCAAAATGCAGTATCAATAGAACAGAATGTGAAAGCTGCAGCTTTGATATGAAAGGTACTGAAAGTATTCATCTTTTGGTAGTTGTTCTGCCACCATATGGAATGGAATAAAAGGAAAAAGAATTATGCGGCAACTTAAATTATGCAATTGGAAAAAAGGAAAGGCAAATCATAACCAGATGCATCTATGCATAGATTTTATTATAGAAATTTTCTTTGATATCACCAGGCACCCAATGTACTCTACTGGCAGTGTGAATTGACAATAATATAAAAGAAAAATTTAGACTAACATATATTATTCATCTACAGCAGAAAAACACTATCAGAAATGTCTTTAAAACATCAATTTTAGGCTGAACCATAAGTAATTGATATTTTCTTGTGTTAAAATAGTCAAACATTGGTAAAATGGTTGAATAACAGCAATTTCATCTGATTCAACCTAATACATCGTTTCCCTCCTAATTTAAAATGGCAGCTTGTTCTGCTCTTCTTCATTTGCATTCAATAGAACAAAAGACATTTATTTATGTTATTTAACATTTTTAGCCTTACCTGAAATGATTACATAAATACATGAATCAGTTAATGTTCCTTTTCTCTCCCTTAATTAAGAAGTATTTTTTTTAAGTTTGATATACCAAAATTTCCCATTCATTGGTCTGTTGGAGCCTACTCTCAGTTGGTCAAGAGGCACTTCAAGGGAAGCCCTTCTCTAGCTGGGGTGATGACAGAAGGAGGATACTCTTCCCCACATCAGCTCTGCTCCTATATCCTTTCTACCAAATAGTGATGTGAGCTAAGTGCCAGGCTTCCTCTCTTTGCTACCCTGAGGGACTCAGGGGCCTGTACTGTGGGCATGTTGAGGGACTGAAGGACCTGAGAGGGAGGTCTATGGCTGCCGAAGTGGGATTGAGTGAAGCTTGATACTCATGGAAGTAGAGGGCAAAGGCAAATCCTACTGTGGATCAACATCCTCCCTCCAGTCAGAAGC
>NW_017731407.1:905632-928729 GCF_001890085.2 Hipposideros armiger
TATAAATGGAATCATACAGTCTGTGGCCTTTATGTCTGGCTTCTTTCATTTAGCATAATGTTTTCAAGTTTCATCCATGCTGTAGCACATAGCAGTACTTTATGTATTTTTGTGGGGGGCTGAATAATATTGAGTTGTATGTGTACATCACATTTTGTTTATCCATTCACCTAGAGATGGAAATTTGGGTTGTATCTACCTTTTTGCTCCTATAATTAGTGCTGAAATGAATATTCATAGACAAGTTTTTGTTTGAACACCTGTTTTCAATTCTCTTGAGTATATACTTAGGAGTAGAATTGCTGGGTCATATGGTAATTCTATTTTTCACTTTTTGAAGACTGGCCAAACTGTTTTCCACAGCAGTTGCACCATTTTACATTCCCACTAGCAATGTATGATGGTTCCAATTCTCTGCATCCTCATCAACATTTGTTATTTTACATTTTTTAGAACTATGGCCAACCTAGTGGATAAAAAACGGCATCTCATTGTGGTTTTGACTTGTATTTCCCTAATGACTAATGATGTTGAGCTTCTTTTCATATGCTTGTTGGCTATTTGCATATCTTCTTTGGAGAAATATCTAAACAAGTGCTTGCCCATTTTTTGAGTGTCTTTTTGTAGTTGAGTTGTAAGAGTTCTTAATATATTCTGGATGCTAGACCAGATGTACAATTTAAAAATATTTTCTCCCACTCTATGAGGTGTCTTTTCACTCTCTTGATAGTGTCCTTGATGCCCAAAAGTTTTTAATTTTAATAAAGCCCACTTTATTTTTCTTTTGTTGCTTATGCTTTTGTGTCATATCTTAAAAAAACAAACAAAAAAAAAACATTGCCAAATCAAAGATCATGAGGGTTTACACCTATGTACTTTTCTAAGACTTTTATAGCCCTTATATTTAGGTCTTTTATCCATGTTGTGCTAATTTTCATATATAGTGTTCTTTGGTATATGGATATCCAGTTATCCCATCACTATTTGTTGAAGAAATTATTATTTTCTTGTAGAATGGTTTTCACACCTTTGTCAAAAATCAATTGACCATAGATGTATAGCTTTATTTCTAAACTCTCAATTCTACATATCTATCCTTATGCCAGTACCACATGTCTTGGTAAGTGTAGCTTTGTAGTAAGTTTTGAAATAGGGAAGTGTGAGTCCTCCAANGTGGTTGGCTCCCATTGTGGGGGCAGAATTTGGGTGGCATTACTGGAAAAAATACGTTGTCAGTGATGACCTACTCCATCCAACAAGTGGAAAAGTTCCGTTTGCAGTTAACAAAAAGGCAACACAGCACGCAGTTCTCCAGAAGAATAACCATTACACAACTCCTCAATTAGAGTCAAAAGTTAGAAGCAGTCTGGCAGTGGCTAAGAAAGAGGTTCTTTTCCACAGTTTGGAGTGTGACTAACCTGAACAGGAAACACTGGAGAGGGCTCAGTACGTAAGTAGCCAGTTCACTGAATTCAGTTTACTGAATTAAACCTGCACTGTTAATCATTCTCTGTGTCCCCAGGATGAAATCTTGGGTGGATCCCACATTTCACATGCATTTTCAAATATTAACAAATGGCCTCATTCTCAGATAGTGCAATGCAAAGCTTCACCTCCCCTTTATGCTTTGAGAGCTAGTTCTGTGCTTGCTTGAGCCTGATCCAGGTTATAAAGCCTACAGTGGGAAGGAGGGCATGGTCATTATTTCTCGATTCCTCTCAGCTCTTAAGACTTATCCCTTTTCGCTATGCTCTTTGATGTCTCCTTCGGGTTGGAAAGCAGGGAAATATATAGAGGTAAAGATTCTTTCCTAAATGAGTTCTTTAGAGATTCTCATCTGTGGGGATACCTAACACGGGCTGTGTTTCCCTGGGCAGGCCACTTCTGATCCCTAACTTTTGGTAGGACATTGCAGATCCTCTTGGTAGGTAGGGATCACTTCATTCCTCCAATTTAGACCCTTCAGTCATGCCCACAACTGGCCCTCAGAATATCACACTTTCCCTCTGACATTACTCTGACTGCAGGGCAGGGCCGAACTCACCTTTGACTTTTTCTGGATGAATCAGTGACCAGTGCCTCTGTCCCTTAAACTCTTTGTCAAATTCTCCAAGTGATTTTCTGACTCAATGCCACTTTTGCCTGGGGTTGGAGGTGACAGCTCTCTCCAAAGGAATTCTCACTACAGGCCTCAGGACCCATCTCCTGGCCTCCACTTACATACCCTGAAGGTAGGTGATGATTTAGGAATCACGAAATCAGTCTCTTCACAATGTAGTTAGTGGCTAATCTCGCAGATTCTGGAACCATCTGACTTCGGAACTCTGCTCTACTATTTATTAGCTATGTGACCCTAGACAAGATACTTACTCTCAGTGTCCTTATGTACAAAGTCCTGAAATCGGTAACAAATAAAAGCAATAGCTACAGCATAGGTTGTTTTAAAATTAAATGCATTAAGTACTTAGAAGAATGCCTAGTCACCAGTAATGAAGCAAACTAACATCATGTGCCTTCCTGATATGACGTGCTGCGAAGTATCCGATATCACCAATGTGGGATTCTTGCCCAAAGCATTTAACCTGAGTCTATTCATGCGAAAACAATCACACAAATCCAAATTGAGGTAGTCTGCAAACAACTGCAGTCTAGATTTTTAAAAGTTATCAAAGTCACATAATACCAAAAAATTTGGATGGGAGAACAGAGCTGGGAACTCTTCCAGATTAAAAGAAACTAAAGAGACATGACAACAAAATGCAATGCATGGGGCCGGCCGAGTGGCGCGATGGTTGAGAGCTCGCTTGGGATGCCAGAGGGCTCCGGTTCGGGTCCCACATATGAGGGCCAGTGACACTGCCCTCCACAGCTAAGATGCNGTTTGAGCCCCACTGAATAAAAACCCCTCAGTAAACCAGTTAGATCAGCATTTCTGAAAGTATGCACTCTGAATTTCAGTTGCCCAAGTTTGCAAAGGGTGAAAGGTTTGGTAATCAAACCGCACATGTGGAAACATTCTTAGAAGCACAATAAAAAATGAAAAGATGTAAGTACTACCATAAATAAACCAGTTTAAATTTGTTTAACTCACTGTTTTATAAATTTATTTGGTCACAGAAACTTTTTTTCCTATGTGATTTCCATTAATATTTTTCAAAATACACGCTTGGAAATTCTGTTCTAAAAAAGGAGGGAAGCCTGGCTATGAGTCTAAAATCAAAGTCAGATTAATGCCAACTGGGCAGTTAATGGAAAGAAACTTGTTTCTTTTGGATTTGGGATTCTTATGGCTTGGGGTTGTGCCTGTCTGTGTCATTACCTCCGGAGCTGCAGGAGTTACACAACTCTTGGCAATGCCATCTACACGGGAATCTATGTGAAGGATGACCCATGAAGTTGTTCCTACCAGTGAGGACCACATGAGAAAATATGTACGTACTTTGTTAAGGGTTTGAAAAACTGGGGAAGGTGTTGGAAAATTGAAAGGAGTAGTAAGTCCTTCTGAGGGTTACAAGCCTTATATCAGAAAATAACTTAAAATTGGAAGGCTGCAAGAGCTAGAAAGTTATCAGTACCATGGCTCCTGAGATGCAGTTTTCACGTCTTTCCAACCCTACACAAGACATCCANAGAGGGCAGTGTCACTGGCCCTCATATGTGGGATCCGAACCGGGGCCCTCTGGCGTCCCAAGCCAGCTCTTAACCAACGCGCCACTTGGCCGGCCTCCATTGTATAGTTTTAACAAGAGTATTGAAAAATGGTGGGGGAGGCTGGTGATGAATTGGAGAGGACCCAATAAAGAAGGTATTAGAATAACTCAAAAGAAGATGATCAGAGCTTAGACTAAACTATTTGTAAGGATAGAGGAGAAGCTGATAGAAATGTATTTGGAGAAATCACATGATGTACCAGCTGATTCCTTATTTAGAATGATGAATGATGAAAGGCAATTAGTTAAACATTAGAGGAGAGATGGCACTGGCCATATTAGAGGGAAAATTGATACAACACAGGGAGTTAAGATAATTAATGATAGACTAACCTTACCAAAAGATTTATCATTTAAGAAATACAGTATTTGGTGCTGTAATTCCACTTATAAATATCCAGTCATAGGAATTATTAAAAATATGCCAGTTATAAAACAGTAATAAGAAACAAAAAAGGCCATGGTTGCAATCCTAAATGCAACCAAGCAAGTTAGCATAACAGAAAAAATATAGGAATATTCAGAGAGATAACCTAAGGCAACAACTAAATCTTGGCAACCTAGTTCAGAAAGAGTATTAAGCAGTTATTAGAATATAACCAAGGAAAAGAACATTTAAAGAGAATAGGGTCAGGCTTTGGGGTTTGTCAATAAATCTTCACTTGCCTTAACAAAAAATAGTCTTGAGGTAGTAAAATGACAAATCACCCCTTATCTTTACTGTCTCATCTCCTGGTTACTCTTCAATCCTTTTTCCCTCCTACTGCCACGCAGACACTTCAAGGGAATTGGTTTTTCCAGCAAGAACTCTCAGCCTGCATCAGACATGATCAGTAATCTGCCATTGATCAAGTTCACCACTCTCCTAAAAAGGCTCTTTGACCTTGATTCTGCAGGTTTCTGACTTTCCTATTAATATTTAATAGTTAATATTTGCAGAGCTTACTATATATCACTATTCTAAATGTCTTTCATACATATTAATTCATTAATCTTTACAACAACCCTATATGTTGCTTTTTTTTTTTTTTTTACAGGTAGCAGATATCAAGAGAGTTAACAATCTCATCTGTGATCAAGACTTTTTTGCCCTTAGGGCTATCAAAATTCCAGTAAAAAAGTTTAGTTCATTGACTGAAACACTTTATCCTCCGAAAGGAAGACAGGCTTCACGTCCTTCATCTGTTCAATACGTTCCAGAACAACAGGAAATCCTGTCACATAATGATTCTCTTTCTTCCAGTGAGTCAGCTGGTAGCTTTTTAAAAGAAGTAGATCGAGACATAGAACAAATAGTAAAATGTACAGACACCAAAAGAGAAAACCTTAACGAGGTGGTGTCTGCCTTAACAGCACAACAAGTACATTTTGAACCGGATAACAAAAACATTCAACGTAAGGATCCTTATTATGGAGCAGACTGGGGAATAGGGTGGTGGACAGCGGTAGTGATAATGTTGATAGTAGGCATAATAACGCCAGTATTTTACTTGTTGTATTATGAAATTTTAGCTAAAGTGGATGTTAGTCACCATTCAACAGTGGATTCTTCACATTTGCATTCAGGAGTCACACCCCCATCACAGCAGAGAGAAATGGACAATGAAATTGCTCCAACTAAAGGAATGCCCTTTGGTCGACAAGATGATTATAAACTACATGGTCATGATTCTCAGTCACCTGCTGCTCAACACAAAACATAGCATTAGCTCATAACAATGTTTGTCATCACAGGTACATCTGGAATGTGGTGAATCAATTATATTCAATAACCACTTCAGAGGCAGAATTTAGGAAGTTTGAAGATGCTTTTGTTTTTCACTTTTGAGCCATCTACGAATGGATGGAGTATAAAACCCCTGCAGTTGCTGGTTATATTGAGAGCAGTAAACCCATATATCTGTTGTAACAATGCTTAAAGCAGAAATGAATTTAAATATGTATCTACTAAGAAGTTTTTAAGTTGGAAAATCCATCATTTTTCTTATTCAAGACTGGTTATGTTTAAATTTTATTTTTTAACTATTTTTGGTTTAAGGCTATTAATGTTAATAAGCAGAATAATGATAGCACCAGATATCTGCAACTGAAGAAAATTTACTACTGTGAACCATCAAAATAGTTGCAAAAAGTTTGATTCTAAAGTTATTTATGATAGCACATACTTAATACTCCATTTTGAAACTTTTTGAAAATAAATTTCGTACATATGCTATGAAAACATAAGTAGGAGCAGAAGTGGAAAAGTAATGTATAAAGTATGTAATAGAGACTAAGATGTAGACTAAATATTATTTTTAAAAGTCCTGAAAATAATGTGTATGGTTGGAAGTTGCCATTTAATCACTAGAACACTGGATTAGGTCAAGACCTAAAAGAAATCTTTGTCTCTTAAAGAAGGCTGCCTCTGCTTCTGTTTTTTAAGTGATTATATTCGCCTCTGATATTTGAAAGCACTTTTGTAATTCTTGATGAAAAGTGTTATACATGTACAGATTAGCATTATTGAGACAGTAATACTGTGATAAGCTGTTATGTTACACGTGGTAACATGCCTTAATTGCATTTAATGCCTTATATGTAATCTCAGTTTTAGAATTAAAGTTAGGAATTATTTCAAATGCTTCAGTTGGATTCATAACAGGCTGTATAAATTTATCTCCACCTTCACTATCAAGCACAAATTAATGGGGTCAAATTTTCATTGCCTCTGAGGTCTGTTGCAGAATATGGTTCATTAAGCAAAAGCAGGAATATAGAGACCTTTTGCATTAGCAAGAACAGGCACATTGCTGTTTTTAATTGAATCCTTAACCTCTCTTTTTCAAAGAGAAAGTGTCCAACAAACCTTTTTTTCCCCTGAATTAGAGCATAAAATTGGGGACAGAGGCCAAAGATGTATGGATTGGTCGAAAGGGCTTGATAGTGCCACTTTTTAAGACCTATGGATCTGCTAGATAAGCATTTGCATATTGATCCCATCATTTAATTTTTAATATGTTTTTAAAAATGTAACCAAAATGATTCATTAGAAGCAAAATTTGGTACAGTCTGGTTTGCATTTTTATGTATAATAAAGTGTGTACCCTAAGATCCATAATACCACCTAATTTTCTGGGCATTATTTCCTAATTTTAATGTTTCAATTTTTGACCAATCATTTGTATTTCAGGCTCCAAGCTTGATAGAGTGTGGGGTGAATGTACCTTCAGTAGCAAAGTTTCCTAAAATGACAGGACAGAGAAGTCAAACATTAAAACCTCTGCATATATTGGAGGAACTTGGACAATTACCAAAAAGTGTTAATATGGAAGTTGCAGCAAATTGATTTTTGAGTAACTTTTAGTTTAAAATTTAAAACATTGTTTTAATGTGCCTTGGGCATCTTGAAAAGAGGAATATGATCTCTCTAATTTATGCTCAGTGTTAACTTGGTCAGTTTACATTGTATTTATTACGCCTGCTGAAAAATCAAGTTTTAGCGAAGAAAATACAGATTATTCTAGGGTAGAATGGGCTGTATGGCCTTTGAAGAACTTTGTTTACATCAAATTGATGAAATTATGGAAAGCAGTGATTCCTTTTTGCTAGTGGTACTTTGAAATTGTGATAGAGGTCTGATTTCCAGGATATGTAACTTATTTTTAAAGTAGTGAGGTGTACTATGTACTTGCTGATTAAAAACCATTTCTGTCTTGGAGGATGTCCTATTCCTTGAAGGAAATATTACATCCTTATACACAGGCAGTTTCCTTGTTTTGTATATTTGAATTACACATTTTAATTGAATATAATTTGAATTATATATAATTCTATATGTTATATATAGAATTAGATTCTAGTCATTTTTAAAAGAAAAAAATTCCTAAGCATTTAATAGATACAGAATAATTTTAGCTTTTGAAAAGTACTAATATACATCAAAATTTGTAGCAAATGCAGGTTACTTTGTAAAACTTAATAAAATAAATGTGATTGACATTGTGAATTTTAATTGTATCAAAACCCTTATTTAAAACTTTGAGGCTTCACATTAGAAGATAAATATATGTATAATATACATAAAAGTAACAACTGTATATGATTCATTATATTTTGTTCACTTAAAAAATTGGAGTTGTGAAGAAAACTCAGCTATTTTTAGGGGTTTTTTTTAAGTCTGGGTACAATGGTTAAGGTTGTTTTTAACTAATGGATGCCATTTAATATATACTGATTATAGTCTGCTGGCCACATAAAGAATTAGAAGACTGTAATGTTAAATTAACTTCTCCAGAGGCCTTGTTTCTTAAAGGTTTTCTTTTTCTGGACTCTACTTGCTGTTTAGTGGCCTGAAGAGTTTTTTAAATAAACCACTACTTAGTAATTGGTTCTTTTTAAAGATATCTACTTCTGAAATTACCTACTTGGGAATATGAAGGATACAGTTAGTTTTAGAAATATGAAGCAAGGATCCAGTCAGTGTTGTAGGGTAAAAGTGGAGTTTTTAGAAGTATTTATTTAAATGGTGCATTATGATGGAAATCATTCTTATTTTGAATTACAACAATATTGCTCAGGAAGTAAGTATTTTTTTCCAAGTATGTGCATATTGCACTGTTAGATCATAGAAATATCTGCATTATATAATTCTTTTTACATGCAAATACTATAAAGCTTTTGTATAATGTATTTTATACGAATGCAGAATGGAATTGTAGAACATTGTTAGCATGTACATCTGTAAAACTGGTTTTTAAAACTTTTTGCCCCTTATATTTTAAAAGATCTTCAGAATGAAATAAAGTTTCTATTTTATTATTCAATCTAAAATGGAAGCTGGTGAATTTAATTGAATAAAGTAAAACCTTTTCTTTCAAATTATTTGATATATACTATGTTAAGATAGATCAAATTGTCATCCCCCTTGTTATGCTGAAACAAAATTCACTGGATTATTTATAGGATGAAATGGAATAAAAACTAATTTCAGATGAATGTTCTTTGGGGGATCTTGGATCTCATGGAAGAAGACCTTATAAGGCAAGGTCCCAGTCTTAGCAAGTTGTGGATCAGTCATAGAACAATATGCTCTATTTATATGTAAATTTTATTATAAAACATTTCTTCCAGAATATTCATTTTCAAACATTACCTACTGTAGCAAAAAAGAAAGTTATTTGGAGCTTTTATTTAATGGAGGAATTTATAGTGTAATTTTTTTTTTCATTTTTAAAGTCACCTTGATCTCAAAATTGTGATTTTTTTTTAATACAGTTTTTACTACAGAGCTTTTAACCATACATAGTAAGACAAACCTTGACACTTTTTAAAGATTTTTTATTGGGGTAGTGGGGGGAAGGGAACAGTGCTGGGGAATTGGGGGAAGGGGAACAGACAAATTGCTTTCGTTTTGTTCTTCAGTCTAGTTGTGAAGGACGTTGCTTCACTGACCCAAGTTGGCACCATCATTGCGCTCTTCCCGGGCGAGGCAGATCAGTCGCCGGCTTCTGGACGGCCGCTCACGCTGGCTGCTGGCTACATATGGTAGCCCATGGCAACCTACTGCCACAGGGGCTGCAGCCTACGCCGTCGCCGGCGACTCAGGGCAGCCCAGCTCCAGGTTGAGCTGTTGTTCAGCATCTTAGCTGAAGAGGGCAGTGTCACTGGCCCTCATATGTGGGATCCGAACCAGGGCCCTCTGGCGTCCCAAGCCAGTTCTTAACCATCGCGCCACTCGGCCGGCCCAAACCTTGACACTTTTGAGGTAGTGGGGAAAGAAAGATGAGCATCCTCTGAATTTGTTAGCATTCTCTAGTATCCAGTGTCAGTCCATGATACCAATGATCCCAATAATATTATACTGTGTGCCAAATCTCTTTATCACTTGAACCACCTAGAGTTTTGTTAGTGGTGGTGGTAGTTCAAGAGTATTTGATACGGGCATCGCTGCTTAGTACAGTTATTTTACCAGGTAAAATCTGCATTAGTTTCTCTAATATATTTAAGTAGGTTCAAAGTAAAACATCTTACAACAGGACACAATTTTGTAAGAACTTAATGTGTAAACAATACAAAAATAAGCATCATAGCAACAAAACAGTCTTGCTTGTTATATAGCAATTTTAAAGACACTTCACCAACAAATACTTTTTTATATATAAGAGATTATCTTTGCATTAAAGTTTACCTTCCCATGGAATAACTTCAGTCTCTGAGATTGTAAGCCACAAAAACAAGATTCATGCTGGCACAAGCAACCTGCAAATACTTCTTGTCTGTTCTCACAATTAGTCTAAAGTTGTAGAGATTTTCCAAAGGGGAAGACGGTGCACTTAGGGAGATGGCTGGGGCTTCCCAGAGCAAATCCCTGCCCAAATGGCTGTCTTACCATCTTGCAGGACTAAAACGGTGGAGACAGACTGAAAGCTAGGAAAAAAAAAAAACCTATATCTTTGGTCTATCTGCCCTTTTCAAGCAATTATCAGATTTCCAATAAGGCAAGTAAACAACCACAGAAATAAGACATAAATGGTATTTGGCTAATAAGAAGGTGAGAGCATAAAACAGCTATGTTAATTATCAATCCTCGATGACTATTTGCTCACTACAACCCAAACTTTAAGTGAGGTTTTCACTCTAAGTACAGTAGATTGCTGCTTTAAAGTAGACCTATTCATGTTTTCCATTTTGAATTGTAAAAATTTTTATAAGCTCCTTTAAACAAATAATTCACGTATGATCAACATAACACTGAACTATTACAATTTTAAGTGATCTTTGTTCCTGAGAAAGCCATGTTATAAAATGGCTAAAGACTAAATCTTGTATTCCCACCAGAATACAAGATGGGAAATTGGATTACAAATAATTTTCTGAGGAAAACATGTTTCTCAAAATAGTGTTTTTGATCCCTTTACAAGCTACAGTTTTTTAGAGGACGAGACCAAATTTAAATTGTGTGATCATTGTTATATGCTAAGAGAATGAATACATACAGTAGTAAATTTAGGTTGGTATTTAAACAATTTTTATAGGAAATGGTTTACAAGTGAAGAAATTAAGGCCCCCCCAAAAAACTTAACCAAGCTCAATTTCAAGGTTGAGTTTAACAGTAAAGGTAGAAATAGAATCTGTGGTTCTTGTTCTTAGGTTAGGAGGTAACAGGTGATACTGTCCCAAAAGGGAAAAATAAATTTATTTCTTTTGGTGAATATTAATAAATCATTTTTTGGAATATATGAATTCCCTTCCAAATCTTTGGTTATTTGTGAGTCTTTAGAGGCTAAATTTTTAGGTACCTCCCCCCCACAAATATAAAAAGTCAGGGAAGCTAGTTTTTAATTAAAAAAGAAAAGATTAATCTTAATTTCAGAACGACCTGAGTTTAATTCTGCACTGTTATATAAATCAACTGGATAGTGATGAGTCTTTGAAATATAATAGAGGCCATTACACCTTACAGATTTCACACATGTATTCGTCAGTGAGATTTATATAATTAGAACTTACTCCACCTTTTGTAAAGTATAAATTTAAATCAGATGTCTCAGTCTAATTTTTCATAAGCCCAACTATTTGAAGGTACAAACTTATTATGGTGGAATGATGATTAACTCATATATTGTATAGTATGAATGAAGTTAGCCCCCAATTCAAGTATTTTTAATATTCATCTCAGGTTTTTGTACTGGCTGAGATGTGAGCTGTGAAATTTACATAGCTCCAATTGGCATCTTTCCCTGTGTGTGTGTGTTTTCAATCACAAAACTTCCAATCTCATATGTACTTGTAAGAGCTCAGGTAGATTTATGTAGTCATAATGTAGTAGCACAGAACATACCATGTAAAAGCTAAAAAGTAAAATTATTTTCAAGTTTCTTCATTTTTAAAGTGCTGCATGTGCAGTATTAAATCAGCTTTCAGATTACAGAAATCCATTGTGATGACTAGTGATAGTTTTACAAAAGATCAGCAGTTAAACAATAATCTGTTCAAGTATGAATACATACATTAAAAGATGCAAAAACTCTTTAGGCACATTCTAATCCAAATAATACCCTCCCAAAAAACAAAATTTGCTTGAATACTTAACAGGGTAACAGGTGTTGAGAAGGAATGTCAGAATGTCAGAGACTAACTGGTAAGATAAGTGGTATGTAAACTCAAAGTGGTTCTGAATATTTTGGTAACAAATGTTTGTCCAACAAAACAGGAACAAAAATAAAATACTTACTCATTCCTTATCAGAAATAGGAAAGAAGTCTATCCAAATGTTCCGAAGCCGTGTCATAAAAATGTTTTTTTGAGAAATGTCATAGCTAGTAAGTTGCTTCATCCATGTTGTCGTCACTGCCTGCACCAAAATCATCTCCATCTTCAAAGTATGAATTTATGTAGTCATTTTCCTAAGAGAAATGATACAATGCTCAGTAAATATCAAAATGAATAAGCAGTAACATGATTATTAAGGAACAATGTTGTCCCTCTAAGTTTATAAATACCAAATTTAGGTAATAAAATACACCAGGCTTAAAAAAAAGTCTGTTATGTCTAATGCTTAGAAAACACATTAGCTTTCACTCACATCTATCTACCTGTGCTTTTTTCCCCAAGAGCACCACTCGCTCCTATTCTCTGTCACCAACTAGTTAAGAGAACACAAAGGGATGCCTATTACAAGAGACATCTAATTCATTACATCTTAGTGGGCTGATACATGGTTTAGCTAAACCACTGAACACTTACTCCAAAAAAATGAACACTTGATAAATAAAGCCAATTTACCTCAACGTTAGATTAATCCAGAACTAAGGTTTTCAGTCACAATGCACAACAAGCATAAGTAGAGATATGTTTGCTTCCTATCAAAAAAAGGCCTCAAGATACCAAATCAAACCTAGAGAATGCCGTATTACATTCCATCCAGGGCCCCTCAATTTCCTTGAGGTTAAGGGGTTAAGCTCCTGAGACTATTCCAATTCTTATGGCAAAGTAAGACTATTATTCATGTAAATGACTCCAGATATCTGTGCTTTCTATCAAAAATTTAACCCATTTTAGATATTGATTAAAAGAAATTTAAGAGCATTATGAACTAACATCAGTGTATGGGCTATATTTGGATTCTGATTGGAACAAATTTTTTTGAGACAAATGAAAAAATTTGAACACTGGCTTAATATTTGATGATATTAAGGAATTATATTTCATTATGTTAAGTATAATAATGACATTGTGATGTTGTTAAAGAACCCTCATTTTTGAGTACCTATGGATGAAATGATACAATACTTAGGCTTTGCTTTACAATAATCCAAGGAAGTGAGGGGAAAGAAGTGGATTGGCTAAACGAGTGAGTGATTACATGATTGGCTATGGATTGATCATTGTTAAAGATGAGTGATAAGTCTATGGGTGTTTCATAGTCACAAGATTTTTGTACATGATTGAAATTAGCCACAATAACCTCCACATCTCTACTATCTACAGCAGGAATTATGATAGAGTAACAAATAGAGGTGATTTCCAAAAGAAAGTCTCCTGGATGTCAGTTTATTTAATGCATGGTGGGATTATACATATAAATTTATATAACTAAAGCAAGAAAGGTAACATATTATTCAGATAACTCTTTCATTACTTTGTCTTCCCTAAACAATAAGTTTCTGTATCCAGCTAAGACCCTTACCATTTCCAGGAAGTTGGCCTGGCTTCTCTGGTGCCAAGAAATCCAACAATGTCCGGAAACCAGCTGAAGCCTGAGGCCGATGTACAGGGGGGGCACGGTATGGCTGAGAGTTCAGCTGAAGCCACTGTATAAATGAGATCTTGGCAAGGACACTTATGTGGGAAGATAAGCAAGCCATTTTGTACATAAAAGTGGCAATGAGTAAGGAAGGGATGGATTCTCTACTGTTCCAAGCTAAGCATGTGCCACTTGTGTTTTGGACACAAGCACCTCCAAGTATGTTCAGTGATTCACATTAGGTAATTTTATGATGCTAGTAATGTTGATACAGGTATAAAGTGGGAACCTGTTCAAACAGATGGCTGAAATGGTTCTTGGGTTTCGTTTGAGCCTTCGCTTTTTTCTTTAATTACAGTATTCAAAAGATTGAGTAACGAAGAAAAAAGTCTGTATTTCCTCAGTTTACATACGTAGTATTACATATAGATAATATGCTCCATTTTATTCTTCAATATAAAATGCTTATCAAATCCTCAGTACTTCAGGTAAGTTAATAAGCATGAATTTTTCATTAATTAATTGCTAAAAAAGAGCAAAGAAGGTAACTTTAATAGACAGCCTTTAACTGAACTCCTGTTTCCATCCTTCACCTGGCCTCCCACTCAGAACATATATCTATTAAACTGGAAAGTACTTTGTTTCCTGATGTTTGCTGTCCTCGTTAGGGAAGATCTTAATTTCAACACACCTCAAATCAAACAGATTATAAAAAACATTCCAAAAGCCAATATTGTCTAGAGTAATGGTCAATGCCCACTCAAAGCTAATAGCATGCCACCATCATCAAGGCCAATTGTGACAACCAAAAATGGCTCCAGACATTACCAAATATCCTTTGGAGGGCAAAATCACCAATCGAGAACCTCTGGTTTATAGTAACAAGTTTTCAAACATGATCCAACCCTGGCTCCTTCCAATCCAGGCAACTGACCTTGGATGATCATACTATCCCACTGCTTAAAACTCTTCAATGGCTCCCCAAAGCACTTAGGATAAAGCCACATTTCTCAGTCTGGCATTCAAGACCCTTCATTCATCTCTTCACGTACCCCACTTACACTCTCTAGTACAGCCATATTGCTTTATCTGGTCAACTATACTCTTATGCCACTCTCATCACCACCAAGCCTTCTCCATGTTTTTTCCTCTATCTGGGAGTCTCCTCCACTCCATTTCTCATCTTGATCTGATCTGATTAACTCCAGATCTCATAAATTGTCTTTTTAAAGGTATTTCCTTTGACATCCCTAAAATGGAGTTTGGTGCCTCTCTTACATGTTCCTATAGCATCCTGCACTACTACATCATAGCATTATTCACGGTATCATAACTGTCTCCATTCTTGTCTGCCTCCAACTAGACCTAAGTCCTGAGGGGAGCTGTATCTTGATATTCCCCTTGCCTTGTATAATTCCAATCATACACTTAGTGTACAATCACTCCAGGGTGAATGAAAAAGAATTGAGCATTATAGTCCTAAGTTTATAGGGTAACTAAAACTTTGGATAAGGATTCAATCAATCAGAGAGATTGTAGAGACAAAAAGAAGACCAAGGGAAGAACTCTGAAGAATACTGACATTTAAAGACTAAAAAGAAGAACTCGAAAGAGATCATGAAAAGGTACCAGAAGTAGAAGAAAAACAAGAAGAGTCATAAAAACCAAGAGAAGCAACCATGTTTGTCTACATGTTGGCACCCAGCACAACGCCTGGAAGATAGTAGATGCCTATAAATTGCCTTAAATTGTTAATGTAAATAAAGGAAACATTTTAATAATGAAGCTGTGAGCAATGATAAGTGTTGCAGAAAAGCCAAGTGAAACAAAGACTAAACTTTATCTGCTGATGAATTTGGTGGCAATTTTAGTTAACGTAGGTACAGATCAGATTAAAATGAGCTAAAAAGGAGGAACGGGAGAAGTGAGCAAGTGATGACAGCTAATGAGCTCTCCAAGAGATAGTAGGAGAGTGCAGGAGGAATATGGGGAACAGATTTTACAATGGGAGATGAACATGTTTAATGCATAAACAGATGAGATGGGTAGAAACAAAGGTTGAAAATTTGTAAAGGGAAATGATATGAGGATTATTGTTCCCAAAACGGGCAGAACAATGAGTTTCAAATAGGATAAAGGACATTTCTTCCACGGATAAAAAAAAAGAGGAAAGGGAAGACATTTAGTTTGAAGGCAGAGGACATGAAACTAAGGGGTTTTTTCTTGAAGGCTCTATTTTCTAGATGAAGGTGCTATTATCTGCTAAAAGTGAAAGGAAAGGTAGTCAAGGAGAGGGACTAAAAAGAAAAGATAACCTGAAATACTTGCTATGGAGACCTAACTTGACAAAAGAAACAGGAAAGATATTAGCCAGCAAAATGGGGCTTCTGTTTTTTTAGTGGCATCAGTTTTTGTGATTCCTCAGAAAAACTCAACAGGCAGGTTTGGAGGGGAAAAGAGGGAGACAATGGGACTAATCAAAGGTTGACTAGGTCTAGAGTATGTTCCAGGAGACCAAGGGACAAAGGCAATGGCAAGAATGAAGTCGAAGGGTGAGCAAGGATCAGGGCTCCTAGGGAAGGGAATTAAGACAGGAACCAATAAAGTGGAAATAGAGGATCAGAGGGTCTAGCAGGCTGAATCATGTCAAGTACAGGAATAAAACAAGTGAACGATCTGGAAAATAAAACTGGAGACAAATGTGATATGTTTAATTTTAAAATGTTTAGAGTTAAAATTTATTTGGAAGAATAAACAGAATACTCAGGAAAATCCTGAAAAAGAAGGGTAATATGCCCTAAAATCAATAACAAATAATCAGATGTGTCTATTCATTGGAACAGCTTAGTGATGGTTCAGAAATAGATCAATGGATCAGAGTCCAGAAATACCTCTAAATAGATATGGAAATCTAACAGTTGATAAAAGGGAATTTCAAATCTATGCAGAAAGCCAATTATGTAATAAATGGGGCTAACAGCTGCCTAGCCATTTGGAAACAGATAAAAACGGGTCTGTATCTCTCCCTTTATACCAATATAAATTGCAAAAGAATCTGACATTTAATGCAAAAGAATTAACGCATATAATAAAGGTTTCATAGCTGGAGCAGTTTCAGGTGAAGAAAGATTCAGAGTGTGGTGTGAGAAGCTGAAACGGAGTGAAGACAAATGTCACTGGAATGGAGAATAAACTCAGCTGAGGGTATACACAAGGTGTCTACAAAGTCCCAAGAGGACCAACAAAATTACTGTGCTCAATCATAATTTTGATCAACTCCAGCTTATTTTGAAATGCACCGTTTCTAAAAGTTGGAAATCCAAAATCAAAAACACTGAGCCCTGATCATTCAGACATTTGAGGATGGATAATAAATGTTCGGGTCGTGTCCACATGCACTTCAGGATTTGAAACACGATGTGTTGCAGGGATCCCCCCTCAGACCTACATGACTAAGCCCTTAATGACTGACTTAAAATTTTATGTCCATAAATCTTAATTAATGTGATCAACTTCCTTAACTTGTGGATTTCCACTTACAAAGTTGCCTATCAAGTTACTGTTCCCTCCTGTATTCAATTTGGCGTCATTATAACTTCAATGCTATAATAATTCTCTTGATACAGAGGACTTACGCCAATGATAACAATATGCCCTCGGTTCCCATTAAGTTAGTTTTTGTTTGTTTATTCATTTTAATCTACACCAAATATCTGATTCCTCATTAGATAATCCTTAAGCTTAGTAACTTTGTTACCCTTCCAAAATAGACCGTTACCTCTTCTTGCTCTTCTTCGTCATATTCCTCTTGTTCTGCACCATCATCTTCCTCATCGTCATCACCTTCTTTACTTTTCTCTTTGCTTCCTTCTTTCTCTTCATTTTCCTCATCCGATTTTTCACCATCACTTCTCTTTTCCAATTCCTGGTATAAGTGAGCTTCATTAACTTATATGGAAACCACTAGACTTTGACTTCCCTGCTCAGCCTCACGAGAACACAGAACCCTATCACCTCATTCAGTTCGTCCCTGACCAACACCTCCAGACCATCACATACGAAATTTTGAGCTAACTCAAGAAAGGAGGAATTCGTTGTCCTATTTTGACACTAGTATTTTCTTTGATTTTGTTACTTCATAATTGAGTCTCAGGTAATGCTGGGGTACCAGCTCAGTGCTTTATTTTTATGATTTCTATCCTACCTCCTTCTAAAATATTGAATTGATTCAGTGTATGGAGAAGAACTTTCCTAGTGGTGTTTTGTTTTCCTCCTAAACATAAAAGGAGAAAAGAGACTGTAATGGCACTATTTCAAAATGTCTACGTTTTATCAGTGGAATTTTGTCAGTTTGTCAGTGGAATTATTTAAAACAGTATCAAGTCATATTGGGGTGAATTATCCTATTTACAGATTATCCTGTCCTTGTTTCTTTTCTCTCTCATTATTTACTTCCCATTTCCAGGAATTCTGCATGTTAACATACCAGGCAGATTGAGAAAAAAGAAAGATTAAAACTCAAACCACAGTCAACATTAGCACTTATTAACAACTCTACGAAAGGAGGCAAAGGAGAGATGCAGCATTAGAAAAGCTTTGATTGCCTGATGGTTCTACTTATTTACCCTGTCAAATTCACTACACTACCTCCTCATAACACACAGGCTTAACTTTAATACATCTTTACATTCCTATTATGACTACCAACAATATTTTTCATTTGATAAAAAGTGACCTGTTTTCATTGCTGTCACTATTCATTCACTAAATTGTTCTGCACTTAATTTGCACAGGTGATAGAATTTCACAAGTTTTCTAGGAAGTGGGTGCAGCAATAATTCCACATATTAATATTCATAATTAAGGCATCAGATCACTTTGGCTAAGATGTGAATATCTTTAAATAGTAATCAAAACACTAATTCATAAATCTGCAAATACTCCATCCTATTATAAGATATTTGCTTTGTAGATTACATATAGAGATGAAACACATTTTATATTTGGAGTGACTACAATTTAGCTATTACTTTATTGGTTCTAAAATATTTATTTCTAAAAATTCCTTTAACTACATTCAAATTTGAATTTAAGGAAATCAAAATAAAAAGACTATATCAGATAAGCTCAGTTTCTAATCAAAATTCAAATGCCACTTTTCCTCTCACCACCTCACCCTACTCAGGCAGAACAAACGCAACCAAGAAAATTATCTTCATACTGTCCCCAAGCTGCCTTATATGAGTATTACTATAATATAATGAATGCAATTTTTCCAACTGGTAATCCCTTTGGAAAACTACAAGTAAACAAACAGTGTTTATAGATCTTTTGAAGTGTTAGAAATGCACACATACGCACACACAATGCTGTTATGTTAATGCTAATTAATATATAGATCTTTTTCCTTTTCTATTTTAATCAAACCATAGTAAAAAAGGCCATAAGTTTGGGTAGTTAAAAGGGAACTGTAGTGCTACATTTATTCAACTCTGTGCAACGTATACTCTTTTATCTGAAAATTCATGCTCTTAGCTATTATTTCATAATTAACAATGGAATTATTTAAACCAGCTATGTTAAAATATTTTTTAAATATAGAATTCATTCCATGCTACACAGGGACTAGGAAGTTTTCATTCCCATTTTGTCATCTCAAATACTACTAAATAAATAACCTCAAGTTTATTTCTACCACATAAACCTAAATCAAACCCATAAAATATCTAATCAGTTAACAAATTTAAAAAAATGATCTCAGAGCCACACACACTGTCTCATTACTTCATTCCTTTTTGTGTTAAGCTACTAGTTTGGTTCACCTACTTAGTAGTCTCCATTTTCTTTTCTGTAAGAGTAACTATTTACCCATACTACGTTACATATTTGTGTGTTTTAAGAATAATGTGAATAAGCCGTCCAGATGGCTCAGTGGATAGAGCATGAGCGCTTAACAGCAAGATTGCCGGTTCAACTACCGCATAAAAAAATTTTTTTTTTAAAGAATAATGTGAATAATATAATAAGAAAATACTTTAAAAACAGTCAGTTTATGGACAAGGAACAGTTCTATTAGGTTGTTGGAAAAGTCATGACGTATTTTTCTATTTTTTCGTTGCAAAAATGCGTCATGACTTTTCCAACAACCCAATAGTTTAACTACTATATGGTCACCCTATTATAGAGAGAGCCTCCTGTATGTCACATAGAAATAGGAAGCTCAAATATTAGTTGACTGCTATCTGGTTCTTCACACATTAATTTTGAGATTTGAGTGTATGTCACTCCCTATCCATCCACAGTTTTACAATAAAATGTGCACCTGCTTTTGCTGAAGAATGAACAATAGCAGAGTCATCTGGAAGCTAATTTTGCTCTATTAAAACTGCTAACTCATTGAGATTTCTAGATTTAAAACTCCAGTTTTAACAATGTTTATACTAAAAAGGGTGTTTATATGTAGGGAATAAGGAAACAAATTTGTTCTGATGAGAAAGCACATTCAGGCGTCCAGATCAATCTTCCTTACAGCACATGTCATCTTACCGACTTCTTTCCAGGAAGCTTTAAGAACAGTCAGAAACTGTGATCAGTCAATACAAATTGGCTAGGTCTGCAAGCCTATCCATCATTCCACCAGCTAAACCTGACAGTTAACACTATTCCTTCAATAACTCTCTTGGCTTTATTTTTAGACACGTTATCTCCAGCTCAAGTACTGGTCAAAAAATAAAACAACAAAAATATGAGTTTCTGTTACCACATAACTGTGCCAAATTGGCCAGGCAAGTAAAAGTTTTAAAGCTTTGACTTCCTCATCTGTAAGTAAGGAATAATTATACCTATCTCTCTTTGTTGTACTGGAGTATTAAGCACAGAATGAATGTAAATAGTTCATCAAAGAACCTGGTAAATAGTAAGTTCTCAATAAGAACTAGCTGCTATCATCATCATCATCATCACCACCAATGCAATAATAGTAGGAATAAACTGTATACCCTCCACGGAGAGTGATCTGTTAATATTTATCCATATTATATAATACATATAACAACTGTCCCAACAAATCCACTTCTAGAAATCTTAGAAATCTACCCTACGTGTGGGAAATGACATACTTAACATGAAATCATAGCAGCATTGTTTATAATAGTGAAACACTAGATGAAATATAACGTCCACCTGTAGGGTATTGATCAAATTAAATTATGGTTCATTGTTACAGTGCAGCTAAAAAAAAAGAAAAGAAAGAATGAGGCAACTCTATACAGACTGACTTTGAACCGTTTCCAAAATATTTTAAGTGATAAAATGAAAATGCAAAAGAGTATACATGCTACTTTTGTCATTTAAACAAACAAACAAAATAATCTGTATTTCCTATGCACAAAATATTTCTGGATGGTCATATAAAAAACTGGTAACATTGGTTGTCTACAGGAAGGGAAGTAGATGGCTAGGGACCAGAATGGGAGAACAAATTTTCAGTTTATTAACATCTTGAATTTTACATCTTTTTGGTTTTGAAATGTTAAAAATAAGAAGATTTAAAAATGAGCTCCATAAGATACAGTTTTCCCTCAATAGAATCTTCTGCACTTAACATGAGACAGAAAAATAAAAAGCATTAAGAAAGTACATATATAACAATAGGAGAAAAACTGAGAGGTTTTTAGAAGAAATACGTTTTAGGTATGTAACTCTTTCATGCTTCTTTCCCACACATAATTCAAATGCAAGGGGAAAATAAAGAGAGTGGAAAAGGAATCAGGTGATAGGAGGTGAGGCAAGCTGACAGGTGAGTGGGAGAGAAGGAAAGGATGGAACCCCCATATCTCCCAGCCAAAAACGTTCAATCCAGTTACCTGTGTGCTGGGCTCGGTTCTGCCAAAGCCAGGTTATTAAAAAGAGAGAAGGCGGAGAGGCTGAAGAAAACAAAAGGAGGTACGACATATTTTCAGTTTGCTCTTATAAGAAGAAGAAAACCTTACCTCGATCTTTTTCAATACATCAGCAGTATTAGTGAGTGAAGTGTCTTTGTTGGTATCTTTTGCCTTTTTGAGTTTTGGGCCTGCTGAAGTAAAACCACTGTTAACACATTTTCCTATAATAGCAACTGTGCATTATATTTCTTTGCCTTTTAATATGCTATCTAGCATAGTGATATGTCATACCAGGCAGTCACATAATTTGCAGACTGAATTAATTTTCTTAAAGAAGAAGCAAAATAAATCAGCACATCTTATCAATTTTCAGTGATGAGGAGTAAATGATAATCACTGAATAGGATATTTTTTAAGACTGCAACCAGGTATCTTTAATTTAGAGTACTGAAAATCTGTACTGGCAATTAATGCCATTCAGGCCAAAATGGTTACCTCTGGTAGAATCACTACAGGACCAGTGAAAAGCTCTCACAAATGATCATTGGCACTGGCTTCCTGTTCACTGATCTGGACACTTTATTTTAACTGGGGAAATTTTACCAGTTTTGGAAAATTTAAAAAAAGTGCAAAATAACTATGCATTTGCCAATGGTTAAAGAGATGAAAAAGAGGTATATTCCGTGCTCCACAACATTTGAAATGAAGATTAAAATGGTTAAAATGAACACACCCAATGTATGAGTCTGGAAACTCAAAGCAATATGATAAATACAATGTTTTAATGGCCTTGTGGTAAGTTTTTAAGCCCTATTAAAAATATGACATGTTGAGGCTATTCTTAAACTGCAGGGACTAGAAAATTATTCCACATATAGATTATGCCAATCAGTTACCAAAAGCATAATGATATGTTACAAAATTGTCCCTTCATGATACAAAAAAATGTATTATAGTTCTTTCTTCAAATCAAACTAAAGACATACAAATTACTTGGTAACAGAAGAAAACGCGGCTCAGAAAGATGAAAGATGTAATTTTGTTAAAGACTAACATTTAAACTACAGGAGACATTTTTAGATTGTGGTGGATGACCCATAACTAATGGAATTATAATTTATTGTGTTATTCCAAATTGCCCCTTGGGGAGTCACCAAGCTCAGAGCTCCCAAACATATATTAGTGAGGTTTTACTCAAACAAAACTAATGGTTAGGTTTAATGATGGGTAACTTTCTCTGGACCCCTTGAGGGCAAAGACTGTTTAATTTGAACTGCAGCACATAAAATACTATACTAACATAAATGAACAAGATCTCAATATATTTTATAATATTGATGCCAGATAACATTAGCTAAGAATGTAATTTACTCACACCATTAAGTCTTTTTCTCTAAGGATCTTTTACCAAATTATTTAATTTTTAAAAGACATAAGTCTGTTAAGTGGATATTTTAGAACACAGTCAGGTAAATAAACATATTAAAATTTACTAATCTCTTATCCAAGAAAGTAAGTTGCATATTCAAGTCCACTCAGCATCCTTTGCTGCTTATCATTTTGGTTTTATATGCCTAATCCTTCTATGTATGTATAACTGAGAGAGAAGTGGCAACTTACCAAAATTTGTTAAAAAACTATTTAAATCCCAAAACATTAACATGAATTATTTTTCCATCTTTGGCCTAATATATGCATATATTTGAATTTTTGTTTCTTTTAACACTTGCCAGGAGGTGGTTCTCCAAGAAACAAACTTTTCAGCCTTTGGTTCTTT
>NW_017731407.1:929319-930318 GCF_001890085.2 Hipposideros armiger
GTTCTTTTCAGCTCTTTAAAGTCAGCTACAAATTGTGATGCACTAGGATGTGACCAGTACCATTCGTGCACATGTTATTATATTGTGAAAATAACATATTTGCCCAATAAAAGCTAAGGGTATAAAAGACAACTGATAAACTATTATATCTCAACATATAATATTCTGTACTCAATCAAGCTAAATAGTCTTACATACTGATGCTTTGAAATAAAACAAAATATACTTCCACTTTATATACATATGTCAAACTTTCCAAATTGTGTATTTCAAATATGTGGATTTTATTGTAAGTCAACTATTTTCCAAGTTGTTGAAAAGAAAAGAGAGATCTCTTTCAGAAGACAAAAGCAGAAATAATATTTCCTAATTCATTCTATGAGGCCAGCATTACCCTAATACCAAAAACAGACAAATACTACAAGAAAACTAAAGACTGATATATCTCATGAATATGTGTATATGCATAGAAGAAAAAATCCTCAACAAAATATCCTCAAATCCAATCCCACAATGTACAGAAAGGATTATACACCACAACCAAGTGGGAATGATCCCAGGCATGTAAGGCTGGTTCAACATTCCAGAAACAATTACTATATCCCATCACATTAACAGGCTAAAAAAAGAAAAATCACATGATCATATCAATAGATGCAGAAAAAGCATCTGACAAAATCAAACTCTTAGTAAATATGGACTGAAGTAAATTTCCTCAACTTTATAAAGACTATCTATAAGAAAATATATATTGCTACATCATACTTAATGGTGAAATCCTCAATATCACACGTAATGGTAAAACATTTGACGCTTTCCCACTAACAACTGCAGTAAGACGAGAGAGTTCCTTCTGATCACTGCTCTTCTACATTGTATGAAAGTACTAACTAAAGCAAAAAGAAAAGGGTATAAAAGGTATAGAGATTGGGAAGGAAGAAATAAAACTGTTTTTGTTCACACATCACATGATCATCTATGTAAAAAATTCTTAAAGGA
>NW_017731407.1:930503-932183 GCF_001890085.2 Hipposideros armiger
AAGACTGACACTACCTGACTTCAAAATATGCTATAAAGCAATAGTGATCAAGACAGTGAGGTACAGGTAAAAGAATAAACTCCAAGATCAATGGAACAGAGAGTCCCAAAATAGACGCACATGAATACAGAAAAAGGCAATACATTGGAGAAAAGATAGGCTTTTCAACTAATGGTGCTGGAACAACAGGACTTCCACATGCAAAAAAAAATGAATCTGGACAGACCTTATACCCTTCAGAAAAAATTAACTCCAAATGAACCACAGACCTAAATGTGAAACACAAAACTATAAAACTCCTAAAAGATAACATAGGAAAAAAATCTAGGTAACCTTAAGGTGGAAGATTACTTTTTAGATGCAACACCAAAGGTGCAAATCATGAAAGAAAGAATTGATAGCTGAACTTCATTGAACTAAGAAATTCTGCTGTGTAAAAGACAGTGTCAGAAGGAGAAAACAAACCGCAGACTGGGAGAAAGTGTTTGCAAAAAGAATAGCTGATAAAGGATTGTGTGAACTAATAGAAAAATATTATATACATATATATATACACACACACATATATGTATACAGTATTTGTATACACATATTTGTATATACATATATATGTACATACATATAATACACATATATTCTTATATACATATACTGTATATGTATATAATATACATATCTGCTTCTGGTTCCTGGCATAGAACTCCTAAAACTCTTGTGATTTCCTATGTGACAAGTGACTAGAAGCATCTTTTGTTCTAATATTTGGTCTTTGATCTTGATTCCTAACACAGAGTTCCTAAATCCTTTGGAATTTACCTGGGTGATAGGAGTGCTTTTGCCAAGAAGGCAACCCCAAATGGGCTCCTGAATAGCTTCAGGATAGGGGCTGGTCACCGCATAGATCAAGCCGTGATTAGAAGCCTGGAACTTTCAGCCCCATATCCCATCTCCCAGGAAAAGTAAGAGGGGCTGGAGACTGAGTTAATGATTAATCATGCTTATGTGATAAAGCCTCTATAAAAATCCCAGAAGTGCAGGGTTTATTGAAGTAAGTTTCTGGGCTGGTGAACACATCCATATACTGGGAAGGTGAAGCATCCTAACACGGAGACAGGAGCTTCTGTGTTGAGGACCCTTCCAGACTTTGCCCTGTGTATCTGTTCATCTGATTGGTCATCTGTATCCTTTATTATATAATAAACTGATAAATGTGTTTCCCTGAGTTCCGTGAGCATTTCAAGCAAATTCAAATTCAACAGACAAAAACTGTGGGTAACCTGGGGACCTACTACTCACAATTGCCATCTGAAGTGGCGAGCAGTCTCATGGGACTAAGCCCTTAACCTGTGGGGTCTGTGCTAACTCTGGTTAGCGTCAGAACTGAACTGAATTGTTAAGACAACTGCCTGGTGTTGCAGAGAATTGCTTGGTATGAGGAAAAAAATCCCACACATCTGGTGTCGGAAGTATTGTAAATGGCAGTAGTATGAGAGTAAAGGAGAAAAACACAGAAGTGTGTTTTTCCTACAGACTGTTATCCAAAATATACAAAGAACTCTTAAAACTGAACAATAACACACACACACACACACACACACACACACCCCAATTAAAAAATGGTTCAAAACCCTTAATAGACATGTTACCTAACAAGATATACAAATGGAAAGTAAGCATACA
>NW_017731407.1:935031-938332 GCF_001890085.2 Hipposideros armiger
AAAAAAAAAAATTCCATAATTAAAGAAGGAAACTAAACAAATAAAACAAAACGAAAATTCAACAGAAAAAAAACTTTAACAAAATAATCAAAATGCCAAACATATTTTCAGAAAAACATTCAGAATATAGAGTGTAACTTCAGGTTGACAATTCCATATTAGAATTTAAGCAATAACCTTTTCCTACCTGGATTATTACATTAGTCAATGTACCTTTTTTGCATTTTTTCCTTGGCATCATCTCTCTTGGGAGTCTTCTCCAATCTGTGTGCACAAAAGAAGAAATATAAAAAATAAAGTTTCCTCTAGAAATTAGTGGCACTAGACATATTTAAAGAACACAACAGTTGCTCAAGCAATGAAAATAAAAAACTTTTCATACCTGACTATACAGATTTAGCCTGGGAATTAAAATATAACAATAATATATTTTCTTCTATGAAGAAAAAGTGTTCATTAAAATAGCTTTGAAATAGTGCTAAAAAATTTCTACAATATTCTTTTGACAGCTATACAGTATTTATATAATCAATTTTAAAGACAGAAATGTTCACAACAAGAAAAATATAGAAAAATATTTTCTATATAAAAAGCTTTAGGAAAGAATGGACATGAAAACTTATTCATGACATATTGTTGAATAAAAAATGTTTCTAAAACAATATGTATATTAATAGAATCGCATTAAAGAGAAATATAACATATATATATATATATATATATATATATATATATATATATATGTATATACACAATATTTGTGCAGAGAAAGCTCCAGTTTGGGAACAAAATATTATAGTAATTATAGTACTTCTTTGTGGGAGTTAGGATTACAGCTGGTTTTTTTTAAGTATTATTTATTATTTGACTACTTTGTATTTTTTAATTTTTCTGTAGTTGATATGTATTGCTATGAAATAAAAAATAATTTTTCAAAAGTTAAAATATGTGACCACAATCCCAACACATGCAAAATTAAATAAACAATTCTATTATCTGAAAACATTAAAATTACAGATATAAATAGGTGTGTAAAAGTAAATTCCCTCCAACCAATTATTCTGTCCATATTAGCTAAACAATTCCTCTAATTTGTCTCTTTCTTTTAATTTTTAAGCATAGAGTTAATCAGAAAAATGAAGCAACATAGAAATGGATTTAAAAATACTGCCTGCTAATAAAAAAAAACTTGATGCATATTTTAGAAAACATTTATATCTCA
Source organism: Hipposideros armiger (assembly GCF_001890085.2). NCBI lineage: Eukaryota > Metazoa > Chordata > Mammalia > Chiroptera > Hipposideridae > Hipposideros > Hipposideros armiger. Next base: position 936,254 of record NW_017731407.1, read on the forward strand.
AGCTATTTCACCTGAACTAATAAATTTTGTTTCAAATATATTTGTTTTCATAAACAACTCATAGATGATCATGAGGAAGTATGTAAAAAGAATCATTCAGGAGATGAATATTTAAAAAGTGAAAGAAATGAGAGATCCAAGAGTGTTTCCAGGAGGACACAAGCTTATCAACAATCAACACTGAAAAGCGAGAGCACTATAACCCGTGATCGCAATAATGCTGCAAATGCCATTTACGCTTTTATAGAAAACGCCAAGGACAGAGATGTCAAAGGAAAGTGAGTTAAAAATGAGGAGACCTAGGTTCCAGTAGTATTATCCATGTCGCCCTGACAGGTCAATTCATGTCAATGGCAACTGCTTATCTGCAAAAGAAATGAGCTGGATGAGCTCTCTCCAGCCCCATCCACCTTGTCTACTATATCCAAGGCAAATTTGTGAATGTTGAAAAAACTATGTTAGGTATAGTTCTGTTGAAAAGGAACCTTAACACCTAAAAATCATCTATGTCTGTTTGAAAGAAATGATGATCCATGAGTTTAGCTTAAAACTCCTTAAAACTAGATTTGTTTTTTTCTCCAGAAGCTAGACAATCTTTCAACAGCACAGAAGTGAGTACTATTGGTACTAAAGATTGAAACTGTGAGTGTGGCAAATGAAAATGGAAAATCCAAATGGGTTTGGCAAATCCTAGTTTTAAAAATATATATATTTTAATAATTTCCACAAAAACATGTCAGCTCTTCCATGTTACAGTATAACCATCTTTTCATCTTAGTTTTCAAAAAATATACATCAGCAATTAATTACAGGAAAAGAGCCAGTCTCTATTTTGCTATGGTGAAATAGAAAATGTATCCTAAAAGAAAATATGGTGTAGATAGACTTTATAAATTATTTTAACATTTGCAGTTTTATAATTACCTGGTATCCATTCTTCTTTGTATACCTTCATGTATCTTTTACTATATCTTTCAATATCTAGAAAAAAAGTAAAAAATNACAACTAAACATACTCTTACCATACAATCAAGCAATCATGCTTCTTAGTATTTACTTTAAGAAGTTGAAAACTTATGTCCATACAAAAACAAATGTTTATAGCAGCTTTATTCATAATTTCTAAAACTTGGAAGCAACCGAGATGCCCTTCAGTAGATGAATGGATAAATAAACTGTAGGACATCTAGACAATGAAATACTATTCAACACTAAAAAGAAATAAACTATAAAGCCATGAAGTCATAGAAGAAACTTAAATGCATATTACTAGGTGAAAGAGGTCAATCTGAAACCTATGTACTGTATGATTCCAACTATATGATATTCTGGAAAAGGCAAAACTATGGAGTCGGTAAAATGATCAGTGGTTGCCAGGGGTTAGGAAGGAGGAAGAGATGAACAGGCAGAGAACAGAGGATTTTTAGGGCTGTGAAACTACTCTGTATGATATACTAGAATGATGGGTGCAAGTCATTAGACATCTGTCTAAACCCATAGAATGTACAGCACCAAGAAAGAACCCTAAGGTAAACTAGAGACTTTGGATGATAATGATGTGTCAATATAGGTTCATCTATTGTAACTCAAGTACCACTCTAGTGGGAGATGGTGATAATGGGGCAGGCTATGCATGTACGTGGGGGAAGGGAATATATGAGGAATCTGTACTTTCTGCTGGATTCTGCTATAAACCTAAAACTGCTCCAAAAAAATAATGCCTATTAAAAAACAAAAACAGGGCCTGAAAAAATAATAGGGGAGGGTATGGGAGGAATTTCCTTTCTTATTTACTAACCCCATTGTTCTTAATCTCTTTGGCTACTTCCTTTTTCTCTCTTTATTTTTGTAGTAAAATTCTCCAAAGACTCACCTATGCTAGTTGTTTCCACTTCCTAAACTCTCATTTATTGTTTAACCCATTCTAATCTAGACTCCACCTCTAGGAATCTTTCAAGAAGCTCTCACAGGTCAGCAATGATCAACATGTCAAAAATAAATTTATATTTTCCAATCTTTATTTTATGTCAGCCACATTTTTTAACCTCCTTTAACATTGTGGACCACCTTCTAAAATAC
>NW_017731407.1:943892-945984 GCF_001890085.2 Hipposideros armiger
TTTTTAAAAATACATTACATTAGGAAAGAGAAGTAAACATGAAGATCTCAAGGAGAATGTACTTGTATCAATTCAAAAAATTCTATATTACTTTTCTCCTGAAAGAAACAGAAGCAAAACATACCATATATTTTTAAATACTTTATTGTGCAGTTAACAAAGATAAAGAGTCTCTTGATCCAGGTACAAGCCAACCACTCCTAGAAACCAGTAATGAAATTATATTCTTACGTCACTGTAAAAGACTCACATAAATGGTTTAATATGATACACTTATAAATCAGACATGTATTTTAATAACAACCACATTTAGTTAAGTAAATGTGTCCCGTAGTCTAGAGAAAAGGCTAATTTTTAAAAACCTAAAGTATGCCGTACACTATTACTTTTCTAATAATAATGAATATTTATTAGTTCATTAAGTCTTACTTTTCAAATCTTCAAAATGAGAGCTTTAATTTTATTTTGAACTCAGATAAAAGCATGCAACATGATCATGAAAGTAATAAAATTCAGTATTTTTGAGGTAAAACTAGCTCTTAATAAACTCTTATGTAATTTCACGCAGTTATGCATTGAAAAATTAAATGAACTTGTCTAAAAGGCTTCTTATAATTACAAGCACATGTAATATTATTATATAAGACTTCCTTTTTGACTCTTAGCCAATTCTAAGTCTTTTAGGGAGAGGGAAAATGGAATGCATTTTTAATACTAATGGAACAAGATGACAATATGAATTTCTCATGTTTTAGTAATGTTGTTTAGAGAACTCAAGAATGATATCGATCTCTCTAATTTCAACATTCAAGGGCAGAAACTGAAAATCAATATAGTTCTACTGTGCTAAATAGCTACTCCGAAATGGGTTCCCTTCCTCTAAAACCACTTCCTACCTCCAGTGTAAGGCTGTCAAGCCTTCTCCAACTGAATTTCTCCTCTCTGTCCTTGGCATAAGCAATGAATACATGTTTTATATGCTAGTATATCTGATATGTAAATGATAAGCCAAAATACAGACAAGGCATTTAAAAATTTTAACCCAAATAGAAAATAATCAGAGAACTGCATAAAGATTTAGTATAAGGACAGTAATCATGGCATTACATAAATTACAAAAAAGTTAGAAACTATCTTAAATCTAGCAGCAGGAAACTAGTTATAATTAATTTTAATCCACACAATGGATACCACATAGTAATTCAAAATCATATTTTCCAAGAATACTAAGGGTATGTGAAAATGCTTATACTATTAAGTAAAAAAGGAAGATACAATATAATATGAATCCAATTTTGTAAAAGGAATACACATACAGAAGAAAAAAAATNTACATGCTACAATATACCATGGACAAACCCTGAAAACATTATGCTAAGTTAAAGAAGCCAGTCACAAAAGAACACATATAATGATTCCATTTATATGAAATAGCCAGAATAGAGCAATCACTAGAGACAAAGCAGATTAGTGGATGCCATGGGCTGCAGGGAGGGAAGAATGGGGTGGTGATACTAATGGGTATGAGGTTTCTTTTCAGGATGATGAAAAGCTTCTCAAAATTAGACAGTAGTGTTGGCTGCAGAATTTTGTGACTACACTAAAAGCCACTGAATTGTGTACTTTAAGAAGTGAATTACACATATGTGAATTTTATCTCAAAACCCTATTGTTTACAAAGAAAGAAAATTATTGGAAATCTTAATAAGAAACTCAGTATAGTAACCTCCAATTCATATTCCATTATTTTCCTGGTCCCTAAATGGGCAACATCCTTTGAATGCAGCTAACTGTGCATCAGCTATACATTCTAAGTTTATCATGCACAAACCTTGAATATATGCATTTCATATATCCTGATTCCAGACTTCAAAAACACCTTTAATAAGTTATAACATAACTCTGGCTCTTTTTCTTACACTTGTACCTCCCAATGATTCTAATTACAAATGCATTTTTAACAGGTTCTAGCTTTTCATTACTTCGAATTCTTCTTGTACTCGCACCATCAAAATGTAGTACTTTATAAAACTTTAATGGGTTACACTTTTGTTGGAGAGAATGGCTCAGCCATCTTCTTTGGTCCATAATT
>NW_017731407.1:950775-952100 GCF_001890085.2 Hipposideros armiger
AATAATAATAATAATAATAATAATAATAGCAGCTATCGTTTAGCAAGTGGTTACTATGACCAGGATGGACTCCAGATCTCATTTAAAGTACCATCAATATTTCCCCATTTACAGTAAAGAAACTGAGAAGTGAACTATACATACATATGTGTGTGTGTGTATATATTTATAATATATATATTCATAAAAAAGTGGGTCCTCAGGGTACACAGTAAAGACACTTCTGGTTTCAGAGGCTAAGTATAGAATACATTTTCAATTTCACTTCAAATTATTTCATTAATTCTAGACTATTTATTGAGTGCCTACCATAAGCCAGACATGGTTAGACAACAGGAGATATGATGATGAAGTAGCCCAAGTTCCTGCTCCTGTGGAACTTAACATTCTTGGCGAGAAAAGCACAATAAATAAGTAAAGAAATGAGGTAACACATAATCTCCTCATTTATAGGATAAGTGATAGGAGAAACTTAAGCCGGGTAGAGGAAAGAGTGACTGACAAAAGTACGTGGAGGATGGAGGTGGCTGGTCTACACAAGGTAAACGTAAATGACCTCTTGCGGAAATCATATGAGAGCAGAGATCTGGATAAAATTAGGAAGCCTTCCATGCAAAGCCTGGGGACCAGATGGTGCCAGCCAGGGAAGCAGAAGAGTAAAAAAATGCCTGTGAAAACAAGGAGGCCAGGATGGCTAGAGGTAGGGAAAGGGTCAGAGATACATCAGCAAGGCCAGATCAGACCGAAGCTGTTGGCCAGTGGTAAAGAATTTCAATCTTACTCCACGTATGAAATAGTATGTACTAGTGTTCCCAGTGTTTAGAAGTAATCTCACACATGGACAAGAGCTTGTTTTAAAAGAAATCCATGTAAAGTGACATTACCTCTACATCTGAGATACCTGTCTTTGTTTTTAGGTTGTAGTGAATATCAGAAAGGAAAAATATCAAGAGCAAAAAGTAGAGGCTCCTTATGTGAGACATCTAGGTCCCCAGATACAATTGTCCAGCGTCCTTTACTTACATAAATCTTTCAACCAAGGACTTCTCCTTTTGAAATAGGAGAAAAAAAATTTCTGGGAGGAGTATCTGGTTATTTATGAGTTTTTCATTTTTATACTGCAGCATATGCACATCTGTAAGCTTATATTTTAAACTAAATACAAAGCAAAAACATTAAAGATTATGCCAGTTAAGCTTGTGGCATACTCATTAAATTTAAAAGCGACACTAAATGTAGTAGAAACACTTATATTTTGAGAAGCAGTTAACAAAATATAAATTGACTTTAAAAAAATATGGAAATAAGCACAGAAAAAAAAAGTT
>NW_017731407.1:953628-980216 GCF_001890085.2 Hipposideros armiger
CGCGCCACTCGGCCGGCCCCATACATACTTTTTTTAAATGATATTTTTATCCTAGAATTTGAATGTTAGAAACGCTCCTTACTTGAGATCAAGTCCAGTGTCCTTTCTGAAATGGCAATGGGCTCAATAAGACTCTGAAGAGGTCTGTCCAAACCAAAAAAAAAAAAAAAAAAAGGTTCTGAGAAAAACATCTGAAATAGTTAAAGGTAAGATAAACCTGTACTCTCCTAAACTTTGGGGACAGTAGGGATGTCACATATTCAGTCACGTCCTGTAATGAACTTCTGGATTGTCTGAAACATGGTTACACTATAATGTGACAGCTGAGCCAGCAGTGCATTACCAGGGATTCTGACACCAAGGCCCTTTCACTACCACGCTGCATTTGTAGTGAAGGTTATAATGCACACTCTTTAAATCTCTGTTCCCACTGATAAGATTGAGTTTCATTCAACCCTGTGAGCTCAAGAAAGCAATAATATGCTCTCCCATACTGCTGTTAACAGGTCTCTCCCTTTTTTCCCTTGCCATGCATTTGTTGAAAAAACAAGGCCGTGGTCCATGTTTCTCCAACCTTAAGGCACATATGAATTACCTATATCTGGTGAAAATGCAGATTCTGATTCAGTGGGCCATGGGCAGGGCCTGAGAATCTGCATTTCTAATAAGCTCTGTGGAGGTATCAATGCTGCTGTTTTACAGACCACAGGGAGAGTAGCACAGGGCTACATATTTTCCCATATTCTGGATTTGAGTGATTTCATACATGAGATGTGGTTTAACACATTCCTCTATTCTTTGTATTTTCTATAAACAGGTGATCTAGAGGCTTACTCAAATTTGGGCTTGAGTTTCTGCAAAAATATTTAAAAGAGATGCTCTGTTTTTCCTACTGCATCATATCGGGATGCACATGGAAGGCCGGTCTCGGTGATGTTCACTGGTCAGTGGTTTCAGGTGCTGTCAGTCTGTTTCATCTAGTATAAAGTTCCCTATCTGTTTCACCTAATGATTTTAGCAGCCATTGATGATCATAGCCTAGAGCCATTATTCCATTATGGATTGTAATGTGATGACATACAAATTTTTATCATTCCTTCTATATTTATTAACTGGAATTCTATCAGGAATCAATTCCCCTCATCCACTTAAATATTCAGTTACTATGAAACACAATTCATATAGGAAAGTACTTATTGTAATAACCAAGCTCATTCTAGCTGTCCACACTGAAGGAGAAGGAAAAGATCCAAATGGCTTTGCTTCAATTGCTGAGTCACTAAAGTATATACTGAGTCTACAGAAAGCTGGTCTCCCAAGTATGAAAATTGCTGAGCAGAGAGCTGACACTTTCACCCTAAGAAATGAACTGTGGGAGCCAAGCAGGCATGGTCGAGACCACTGGGCTGAATTCCTATCCAGGATCTGCCACTAATTAAAGATTAAGAACAATTCTACATAATGTCTCCCAAACTTGCCTGATTACCAGAATTACCTGGAGGATTTATTAAACATACAGAGCCTCAAGTGATCCTCAATCCTCAAACCTACTACACTAGAATCTTCAGAAGTGGGCCCTGGGAAGTAGTTTGGAAAACTCACCCTAAAAAGAGAGTACATTGGCTATCATTGCTTGATGGAATATCCCTTGAGAAATATCAAACTCTGCTGCCTCAAAATGTCTGTATTTCTCAAGAAACTTTTGAGTGTATAACTGATATCATTTAGTGAATGTACCACCCTCGGGGCAAAAATCAATACTAGTTCTGGAGACACCCTTAATAATTACATGGCATGTCATTCTGGCCTACAAATCATCTCTTTTTAGTTTGGTTATTGCAAGTCTCCTATACCTGGAGAGGCTGCTAAATTCATTTTATTCTCCTGTTGAGCTGAGAAGTAGTCCCTTGACGCTGGTAACTATATCATGGGAAAAAAAGCTCACAAGTGAGGCCTAAGCATCACTCTTTGAAATCCTTCATGTTGATTCAACAACATCCTTGTTTCTTTTTCACCTGCCAAGCTTCTTGAATAAAGGGTTTTTAAAAGCAACTTTCTGCATTTTCTCATTAACCAAACCTTCGTACACTTGATACCGGCCAATTTCATTGAGTCATTTATTCATTCAACCAATATTGAGCATTCCAGGCACTGTGGTTAGCACCCAGGCAGCACTAAACAAAACCAGGTCACTGCCCTCAGATCTTATATTCCAGTGGATGAAAGAACACAAACAAGTAAACAAATAAGTATGTAACATAATATTATGTGCTCTTGTTATGAGTCACACTGTGTCCCCTCCAAAAATATGTTGAGGTCCTAAGGGCCGACAGCTGTGAATGTGATCTTCCTTATTTGGAAAAAGTCTTTGCAGATGTAATCAAATTAAGATGAGGTCATACTGGATTAGGGTAAGCCCTCTTCCAGTGACTGGTATCCTTATAAGAGGGAAATCTGGATAGAAAGAGACACACACAGGGAAAATACCATGTAAAGATGGAGGCAGAGATTGGAGTGCTGCAGCTGCAAGCTAGGAATGCCAAAGAGTTCCAGGAACCACCAAAACCTAGGAGAGAAATATAGAACAGAATCTCCCTCAGAGCCTCCAAAAGGAACAAACCTGCCAACACCTTGATTTCAGACTTCTGGCCTCCAGAACTGTGAGAATAAATTTCTGTTGTTTTAAGCCATCCAATTTGTGGTAATATGTTACGACAGCTCTAGGAAATCAATACAGCTATGAAAAAAGCAAATCATGGTAAAGGGCTAGAGAATAGCAGAGTATGGTAAGTGGCTTTTTCATAAAAGAAAGGTCTTTCTGTGGAGGATAAATCTGAGTCCTGTGCTGGAACAGGCCTGTGAGCCATAAGACGGAGGGATGAGATGAAGATGATTACAGAGACAAGTAACAGCAAGTGCAGGGCAGAAAGCCACAGCTGGAAGTGTCTGAAGAACAAGCCCATGTAGCCGGAGAGGAGCAGGGAAAGGTTGGTCAAGGCCAGAGCTTGTGGAGCCCTTTTGGAGCTGTGGTAAAGGGTTTGGCTTTTATCTTACTTGTGATGGGAACTACACTCACGGAGATGCTGAAATGCAAAGGTCACAACGGTCCCCCATGGCAAAATCCACTGGCCTTTTTTCCTCATTCATGTTCTCGGACTTCTGAAACACATGGCTGATTACTGCCTCCTCTCTTTTGAAACTCTTTCCTATGCTTTAATAAAACTTCAGTTGTCCTAGCCCAAAGTACATTTTTTTTGGGTCTACTTCTCTTCTTAAACCCCCTAAATATGGATTTCCTTAAGGTTCGATCTTTGGTCTCCTGCCCTTGAGAAATGCACCCTCTTAGGGTTTGATGACCTCTCCCACACCATGACCTCCAGCACTGACCTTTGTCCTGAGTTTTAGCCCATGTTCTTACTACCAGAAAAACATTTGGACAGTACCTTAAACTTCATATACTGAGATCATCTTCCCCCTACACTAACTAGCTCACCTTCCCCATATAAGGTCCCTATTTCTATTGATGTATGTTATTTTCCCAGACACCAACATTTGAACATTTGGAGTGAGTCAGTATGGAGTTCTCATCCTGTTCCCCCGCTATTATCAAATCAATCATCTAATTCTTCCTTCAAACTGTCCCTTCCTTTCCATTTCTTCTACCATAATCCAGCTTAGCCCTTTTCCACCTCACTTTTGATTCACTGCAAATTTTACAGTATCCCTTGTTCTTCGTTTGTTTTCATTTATTCTTTCACAATATTCATCCTAAAGTTATGATTATGCTGCTCTCCCTATCTTGCCTCTAGGCTAGAGCATTAAATCCAAACTCCCTACCCAAGTATACTATTCAGAGTCCTTTTAAGATGGGTCCATCTATCCTCCTGACTCATTCTTCTGTAATCATGTCCTGACTACAATTCTCACCACTGCAGCCTACTCCCCTTCTCCCTTGCCTGGCAGCATCCCTTTTAACCGTGAGATCCAGTTTAAGTTGCTCCACATACGCAAGTCATTTCATCCCCCCTTGGTCTTGGTAAGATCCTGTTAAAATAAATGGGAGCCTTAAAACTCCAGGTGATACGTTTTACTACAGTCATCAATTCTGGAATATAGGCATTCCCCTTTTGGGAAATGGGCCTTTTCCAAAGGGAAGGAGTTTCATTTATGTTTTTTGTTTATTTCTTTGACTGTATTAACAGTCTTCCCTCAAATTCTTGAGAACCCAGATTATGCCTTTTTTACGCAATTCTGTTCACACATCATCTAGCTCAGGAACTTGCACATAAGGGTAGCCCTGAACAGAGTGACTGGAAAAAGTCTAACTAGGCTAGGAAAATATTCAGAAAGGCTGCATCCCCATCAAAAGCTTTAGGAGTGTAGGGAAGGAGAGTACACATCTCCTAGTATGAAGGCTGACTAGTAGCTGCCACAACAAGGATTTTTCATAATTATCTTTTATAACGCTGTCTCATGAGTCTATAATTTTTGCTGGCTGAGTAGGGAGGTTAGTCAAGTTCTCAAGGGAATTTTTGCAGCTTAAATGGATGTTTCCATAGTTGAGAGGTGCGGGGCGGGGAAAGGGACCTGGCATTAATACTGGGGGTGATTTATGTGGCAGGCAGGGCCACACCCAGTAATTATTCACTTTTTTTGTCCTCACAAGGTGTGGCCGCCTCCACTTTCCTTAGTTGAGCCTTTCTACCAACTTTCTTTGCTCTCTTCCAAGAGCGAATAAACTTTTAAAAAAAAGAAAAAAAAGGAGGGCGTTGGAAGAATATAGAATTTAAATTTTTAGAAGAGAATAAAAACTTCATTAACAACCCCTCTCCCCATGATACAGGATAAATTACCAACAATTAGGAAAACGTACAAAATAGTCTGTCCTTAGCTGCAAGCCTGCGGCAATGATTCGTGCCTGATCCAATCATATAATCACCGGATTTAAAAATCTACCATCAGTAAGAGCATTCATTCCTTTCTAACTCACTGCAAACAGTCCCAGGAAGTGGCGACTAGGTAAGATCTGGAAACGATGATTCTAAAGAATTTTGAAGGGATTAGAAGGGGACGTAAAGCTACCTTTCAACGCCATTCAACCGAGAAGCGCTTTAATGAACCTCCACCCGACTTCCCCCACCTTTTTCCATGTGCCCCTTTAATTCCCCTCTACCCTTTCCATCTCCTCCCATGCCCTCAATTGCTTCCTCTGTTACCTGCTCACTAAGTCTCGAGGCTTGGGCACAACTGTGCAGCCGAAGTGCCAGCCGGCAAGGAAGGGGTGCGAACAGAGCGCGCCGGCGCTCGCGTGCAGTTTCCACCTCTACAGAAGCGCGCTCCGCCCTCCCAGCAGCCTCCGAGCCGCGGGCCGAACCCAACCAGTTAGCCCCGCCTATCCCCTAGCTAGGCCCCGCCCGCTGGGCAGAGAGCTTTTTATCCCTTGGCAGGCGCCGTAGTCATCCAACCCGCTAGGTCTGACTCTTTCTGCGCCGGCGGGAAGTGGGCGGGTCTGGTGCCTTCCACTTCTAGCTCCCGGCCTCTGCAGTCAGACCCCCAGGCTGGGGAAGTGTCGCCTTGTAGGTCGCCAGTGGCCTTTGCGTTAACGCTTTCTTGTGCTGCGGCAACGAGGCTGCGATTGCTCCAGGGCCCTGGGGCGGGCAGAACAGTTTCTGCTGTCTGCGGACCCGTTGGGAGAGTACAGCGGACGCGGCAGGCAGGGTCCTAGGTTCCTCCTGCCTCCTAATCCCCTGCAACCCCCTGCACCACCCGCAACCCCCCTCCCCCTCCTTCCTTTGCTCTGCGCCTCCTCCCTGGCTGCGGGCAGACCGCTCCACACCGCCGCAGCGCCAGGAGTCTGGACAGCCTGCGGGAGGCACCCACGCCCACACTCACTCCTGGCCGCACCTCTTCCCAGCATGTCGGCGCTCGAGTGGTACGCCCACAAGTCCCTGGGCGACGGCATCTTCTGGATTCAGGAACGCTTCTATGAGTCTGGTAACCGTGCCAACATCTGGCTGGTGCGCGGCTCGGAGCAGGACGTGGTGATCGACACGGGCCTGGGGCTGCGCAGCCTCCCGGAATACCTGTACTCCTCCGGCCTCTTGCAGGACGGCGGGGCCAAAGAGGACGCGGCGTGCCGGCCGCTGCTGGCGGTGGCCACCCACGTGCACTTCGACCACTCCGGCGGTCTCTACCAGTTCGATCGGGTGGCCGTGCACCACGCCGAGGCCGAGGCACTGGCTCGCGGGGACAACTTTGAGACCGTGACCTGGTTGTCCGATAGTGAGGTGGTGCGGGCGCCCAGCCCCGGCTGGAGGGCCAGGCAGTTCCGAGTGCAGGCGGTGCAGCCCACCCTCATCCTGCAGGATGGTAATGGGCCCTCACGGGCGCGCGCTCTCTCATTAAGGGAGGGGGTTGGGAAGAAACTGTCCGAGGGATGCATGTTGCAGATGTGCGTGACTCTAAAGGTGCTTGTTTTGTTACTATTCAGAAACACCACTTTTGTTTTGCCCTATCCTGACGACCAGAGCCAAGGCCACCGCAGCCTTCCCTACCAGAGAGTAGCCCTAGCACGGTGTAGCAATGCTGAGTACTCGAATGAAAACTGGCCCCACCTCCTAGTCAGTTTCCTGTGTAATGTATAGTGGTAACGCTGCAGACGTGTGACTAGGAATTTCGCATTCTTTTCCCGTACACCTGTCAGACATTTCCAGGCATTATTCTAGAGAGAAGACTTATAAGGAATGACGCCTCAAGGAGAGTGCATGTCATGCCCTCTGCTTTTGAGAACTGCTGACTTCATCTGCTCGGTAACCGCCAGCTATGAGCAATTCCCACCTGTAGGTTTAGAAAGCCATTAGAGAACAGTGGCTGCCATCTGCTTGTGCATCTTTATCTTCCAGATAGATAGATTTCTGTTCTTGATGTTGCCTCACCAGAGAAAGAGCTTGATAGGGTACATAAAAAGTAGAATATGTCTGAGTCTTACATTATGATCGATAGCTGCTCTGGTTGACAGCAAGGCCTGGGAAAGATTAATAAGATGTTTGCAGGTGATAGTTAAGTATGTGGACTAACGCATAGGTAGCCCTGGTCCTCTCTGGCTCCGTGAAAGATAGGGTTCAGGGAGAAACTAATGGAATAAAATATGAGTAGGGCCCCAGTTAGGTCCACAAGCAATATTTGTATATTAATTACCTTTTTATCTTTTTAGAATACTTTTTATTTCATTTTATCCTCACAACATGTGAAATGAGGCAGCAGACCCCCAATTAAATGCATGCCTAGAGCTCACAGAGCAAGATAGTGACAAAAGCTAGGACTTGAACCAAGGCACAATATACCAAAGCATGCAGATCATACATAAATCCTACCCCATAACTATATTGTAATTCCAAGTAGGATTTGAAACCCCCTTCCCACTCTATCTTGAAACCATTTTAATTGCCAATTTATTAAAATATTCCTCGAAGAGGTAGAAAAATCCAGTTGCTGCTGTATAATATGACCAACTAATATGACAAATAATGAAATATTTTACAAAAATCAGTTTACCTTACAGGTGAGATTCTGATCACTTGAGGTATAAAAAATAGAAAGCAAGATTCTATATCTCACACCCTACCCAAAGTCTTTTCATTAAAAATTTAAATCTAAAGATTAAAAAACTGGTTTAGAAGGGAATCTTACATCACCTAACAATTTGAGATGAAAGAAAAGTACATTTACATTAAATGTACTTTAAATTACTGTATATCTTGATAAAATTGCTACTTTTAAAGAAAAGATTTTCCGCAGTTGATGGGTATTCAGAATAAATTTTTTCTGGCATCCAGACCAAGATATGTTTACATTATTATTTAAAATATGTTTAAATTGTCTACATGAATAAATTACTTTTTGATTTACAATATTTACTTTTGTTCTCTGCCAGCAATAGGAAATCAATGGTGAAACAATGATAGGAATTGATGTTTCCTAGATAAACAGTCTAAGCAGGCCTGAATATCATGCCTGAGATTGCACTGCCACTGTGGGAAAGAGCTGGGAATAGACTCCAGGTTTCCTAAATCCCAGTTGATGGTACAATTATAGTCTTATAATTATAATTAAAGCATTTTGGAGCTGCAGGCTACCTGTGTGGTGCTTGTAAGCCTTTGAAGGTGTGAAAAGAAAGCTTAATATTTACCAGACACATTGAAGGTGATAATACTGTGTAAAAAGTTGTTTTTCACTGGGAACTGGATGCCTCCCTCTTTCAAGTAGTATCTAATTTCTACTTTACTTGGGAATATTAATTTCCTGTCTCTTCTGAATGGTGTGGTCTACTAACTTGCTATCATCGTAATCCTGATGCCTGGAAGGAGATAAAATATTTATATTAAAATTGATACACAGTTACACACATCAACAGCACATACAGAACAGTGTAAAATCTTCATTGCTTTGATTAGAACATAAAGAGAGCGAAGTCATTACATTTCGTTTAAGTGAATTGATCACCTGTATTGAAGATAAATAAATCTGTGCACTGTAACTCAAAAACTGACCTGTAAATGAGGGACAGAGGATAAGGAGAAATCATCATCCAGTGCATCGTCTTTGATGGAAAAACAACTCGTCCTACTACTTGTGAAATAGTGTCTTCCTGTAAGAAAATAGTGATAAACCTTAGATGGATATAGTACATTCTTCTTGGATGGGCACACATTTTGTCTATTTTCACAATACTCATGTGATTTGAATGAAATGCAGGCATTTTGGCTCCTATTAGGCATGTTTAAACTATTGGGTCGTCAGGAAAGTCATGGCGCATTTTTGCATTGAAAAACAGAAAAATACTTCATAACTCCCGACATCCCAATATTTGCCCAGAGTCACCGAGATATTAGAGCAGTTGTTTCAGGTGGACTTGAATCATTTGGGGAAGTTAAAAACAAAAAGTAGATTCCAGAAAGGTAGCAAAATGAACAAACACACTGATTTGACTCCCTTCCAAAACCCCAGTAAGACTACTGTGAAGGGACTGTGGTTTGTTCATTTTAAGTATAAATCCACATTGACTGAGGAACTGTTTCAGATGCTGCAGAGATGATGACAGAGTTAGCAATTTTATCCTGTGCCAGCAATGGGAAATGAAGAGCCAATCCAGTTTGCACTGCAGGAGTCTTAAAAGGAATTAGCAGTAGCTGGTACTTTAGTGGGGGCAAAGTGAAGAATACTACTAAGTAGAATGGGTTGAAAGCATTTAAGAAACTGTTAAAACTCTAGAACCCTTTTTCCTAAGTGAATGCCCATCCAGTTTGTTCTCTGGAGAGGGTAAAGCAGGTTTCTTGATCGAGGGGATGCCAAGTACTGTTGAGCTTAGGACTCTAGAATGGAAAATAGGAATAAGTGTGTGTATGTGCATTTTCAAAATGGAAAATAGGAGAAATAAAGAGTTTCCCAGACAATGAGTGCCAGGCCTTTGGCCCCCAGGTAGGAAATTGAAAGACTCTTATCTGGGATATCTAACCAGCCATACAGGAAACACTAAAATGCTAATCCCTAAGTAATCCTTGGCTTGATAGCTCTACAGGGGAGCTGAGGTCACTAGATCCCATGCATGTGTTTCAAACAGCCTTTTCATCCCCTACTTTTTTTTTTTTTTTTTTAAGATTTTGGGGAATTGGGGGAGGGGAACAGACAAGTTGCTGTCCTTTTGTTCTTCAGTCTAATTGTGAAGGACGTCGCTTCACTGGCCCATGTTGGTATTATCATTGCGCTCTTCCTGGGTGAGGCAGCTAAAAATCCTTGTATTTCATAGTGGAAGTCAACAGATAATATCTTTTAAAAACCAAGAAATGGAAATGCATAAATGAAATGAGAACAGTTTAATTGGTACGTCAAGAAATGAAGTATAAACATTATTTAGAGTTAACTACATTTAGTAAAGGCAACTATCAGAAAAAAAAATAGCTAAACCTGTTAAAATGGTTGCCTCTTGGGAGCAGAATTGGAGACAGAATGGGGCAAATAACTTTTTCTAATATTTAAGCCCTTCTGGAATACTTTATTTGAAATATGCACATATATTTATTTAACTAAGAATGAAATAAAAATAAAAGAATGGGGATGCCAAGATGAGAAAGGGTATTTGAGAAGCCAAGAGAACTCTAGTATGGTTGGAATCTGGTAACAAGTAGGTCAGAGTGAGGGCTTGGGTGGATAGTGTGCGTGTATATGTGTGTATTATATATGGATACATTTCATGGGCTGTTCTGGTTCTTGTAGAAAGGTTTTGATAAAATTATATATGAGCATTATAGGCATATGGAAAGCACTTATAAAGCCACAGGGTAATGGCAGATGTCATGATATTCAGCCATTATGACCTTATCAGTTGCTTATAGTTGGTATCTATTTTGATAGGTAGGGCTTATGTCTTTTCTATTGCTAAATATTTTGAATATCACCTGAATAAAACAAAAGATTAATAAGACTCTACACTGATAATTCTGGATAGTTCCCTTTTTTAGGATCAAACTTCTGTTACACCCCTCCTTTCTGCAAACTTTAATAACAATTGGTCTCCAACAGCTCTATTAATTCAATTTAGCTATAATTTACCTTACGAGCCAAACATAAAGTGGTAGTGATTTCTAATCCCCAGAGACACTGTAAATCTGGAACAATTATCCTGTGAAGGACTCTGGCCCCTTATGACTGGAATGCTGGGAAATTTGGGAGTGTCTGATGCCATCTCAGTGTAATTAAAGACAAGACCAGGACAATCCCTGGTCCCACCTTTGGCCCCACTGATCTGTTTTGTGTCACTATAGTTTCATTTTTCTGAAAATTTTCCATAAATGCAATTATATAATATATAGTATTTGTGTCTGCTTTCATTTGGCATGTTTTGGAGATTCATCCATATTGTTGTATCTATTCATTCCTTTCTATTGCCTAGAAATAATTCATTTATGGATATAACATATCTATTCGTCTGTTGAAGGAAATTTGAATCTTTCTAGTTTGGGGCTCTTATGAATAATGCTGCCATGAACATTTGCATACAAGTATTGGTGTGGATACATGTTTTCATTTCCCTTGGTAGATACCTAGGAATGGAATTCCTGGGTCTTAAGTATGTGTATGTTAATCATTTAAGAACGTGCCAAACTGTTTTCCAAAATAGTTATACCATTTTACATTCCCATCTGGGTTCCAGTTTCTCCGCATCTTTGTCAACATGTGATTTTTGTCAGTCCTAAACTGATTTTAGCCATTCTAGTGAGTCTGTAGTGGTATTTCCCGGTGATTTAATTTCCATTTCCTTAATGACTAATGATATTGAGCATCTTTTCAGGTACTTATTTGCTATTCAAATATCTTCTTTGTTAAACAGTCTATTAAATTTTTTTCTCCTTTTTAAAAATCTAATTTTTGTTTTATTATTATTATGGTATAAGTGTTCTTTATATTTCTGAATTCAAGTCCTTTATCAGATATACAATTTGCAAATATTTTCTCCTAATGTGTGGCTTGCCTTTTCATTTTCTTAAGGGTAACTTTTAAGCAAGAAACTTTATAACTTGGATGAAATCCATTTAGTCATTTTTTCCTTATGTTTTATGCTTTTTGTGTCATAGATAAGCGCTCTGTGTCTAGCCCAAGATCACAGATATTTTCTATTGTTTTTCTAGAAGCCCTGACATTTAGGTCTATGATCCATTTTGAATTTTTGTTAATATTGTGAAGTAAGGGTTGAGAGCTTCTTTTTTCTGTTGTTTTTTTTGTTTGTTTGCATATGGATATCCAAAGTACCCCAGACCAATTTGTTGAAAATATTATCCTTTTACCCACTGAATTATCTTGGTTGACACTTTTGTCAAAATTCCATTGCACCATATATATGTGTATCTTTTTGGTCTCTATTCTCTTCCATTAATTATATATATATAATTTAGCCAACTCCACACTGTCTTGCTTATTGTAACTTTATTATAATTCTTAAAATTAGGTAATGTAAGTCTTCCAATTTTTTTATCTCTTTTTCAAAATTGTTTTGGCTATTCTAGGTTGTTTGCATATCCATATAAATTTTAGTCAGATTTTAAATTTCCACAAAAAAGCATGTGAAGATTTTGATTGAGATGCCATTGAATCTGTAGATCTACACTGACAATGGTCAGTAGCCATTACAGTAGCCATTAGCCACATGTGATATCTAAATGCAAATTTAAATTAATTAAGATTGATTAAAATTAAATTTTTAGTTCCTTAGTTGCACAAGCCTTATTTCAAGTGCCATTAGCCACATGTACCTAGTGGCTACCATGTTGGACAGTGTTGATACAGAATATTTTGATAATCTCAGAAAGTTCTATTAGACATTGCAGCTAGAGGAAAAACTTGAACTTAATTACCATCTTAATAATTTTGAGTTTACAGTCAATGGAAATAGAATATCTCTCCTTTTGTTTAGGTCTTCTTTAATTTCTCTTGATAGTGTTTTTATAATTTTCAGTCTCTGTTTTTGGTGCACGTATAGTTTTTATTTTTACTGTATTGACCTAATGTATTTCTTCAGATAATGTACCTCTTTTCTCTAGTAATAGTCCTTATTTTGTCTGCTATTAATATAGCCACTCTAGTTCTCTTACAATCAATATTTATATGGTATATAACTTTTTCAACCTATTTTTGTCTTTGACGTTATAGTTCCTTTTGTAGACTGACATATATCTTGCTTTTTAAAATATAGTCTGACAATATTTGTCTTTGATAAGAGTGTTTATCCCATTCATATTTAATGTAATTATTGATACAGTTGTATTTAGGTCTGCCATTTTATTTGTTTTCTATGTCTCATTTCTTGTTTATCCCTCCATTACTTCTTTATTGTAGTCTTTTATGTTTAACAAATCCTGATTATTATATCATTTTAATTCCAATATTAACTTTTTAACTCTGTTTATTTGAGTTTTTTCTGTGTACATGTGTTTGCACTAGAGATAACAGTATGAAACTTTTCACGTATGATGATTTACTTAAGTTTGTACTCATTTAAAACCAATAAAATAGCAAATTTGTATTCATATGGCTAAATTTCCTCCCACTGTCAAATAACTGGGAAAAAGTATGACTTTTTACCCTACTTGCAAGTTAGTAAGTTAGTCAGCTCAGTTGAATAACTTCTGACAGAAGACATGAGGTCCCTGGCTTAGACGCTAAGGACAGTTTATTACAACAGCAGCAGCAGCCCGAGCAGCAGCCTTTATCCAAGTTCCTCAAGCCTCAATTCCCACAGGGTAACAAAAGAAGGGGAAAAAATACAATGCTGTTCACTAGAGCAGCATTCCTGAATGGTGTCATCAGGATCCTGGTACCATGTATATTCTGAAAAATAAAAGTTTCTGTGGTCAAATAAGTTTGAGAAACTGTATAACCATGTCTCCCTGATATATATCCACAATGTACATTAGCATATTAAAAGCTCTAAGAAGCCTTGCCGAAAAGAAAGCTGCTTAATTTTCTTTAAAGAACGACTACCCAAAATTAGTTGACCACAGAATCTTTTTTTTTCCTTCTTCTTCTCTTTTATGTATCATAACAACCTGCAGAAAGAGTGTTCCACATTACTCACTTTAGCAAACACTGGTCTAGCAAACAATAGAAATAAAATATAGGCAATTTATTTTTAAATTATCATTAAGAACTATGGTATTTTAAAAATAAAAGTAAAATAAGGGTCCCCTTCCCAACCTCTTTCAAACCATTTAATGTTCTTCTATTCTTTAAGTGATTGAAGTCATGTATGCAACATGTTTACCTGTAAACTCTGTTTCCATTTGTAGGGGATGTGATCAATCTCGGTGACAGACAGCTCACTGTTATGCACATGCCTGGTCACTCCAGGGGCAGTATTTGCTTACATGACAAAGACCGAAAGATTCTCTTCAGTGGAGACGTCGTGTATGATGGATCACTGATTGACTGGCTCCCATACAGCAGGATCAGTGACTATGTGGGAACCTGTGAACGTCTGATAGAATTAGTGGACAGAGGTCTGGTAGAGAAGGTGCTTCCTGGGCATTTCAATACCTTTGGTGCTGAAAGGCTTTTTCGATTGGCTTCTAACTATATTTCAAAAGCTGGGATATGTCACAAAGTTTCTACTTTTGCCATGCGATCTCTTGCAAGTTTAGCCCTACGTGTAACCAATTCTAGGACCTCAGCCTAGTACCTAAATTGATAATCTATTCCGATTAATTCTATAAATTAATCCAATTTATTTTGTGCTGGTTAAAATGATTAATGGTGAGCATTTCAAAAAGTGTTATTATACTACTGTTGTATATTAGAGAAAAAAGATAGAGAATGAATAAGTCAAAAAAGAAAATTCTTGGTTTATTTTTTTCTTTCTTCCAAGTAAGAAACCACTAAAATAAGATTATAATTTACAAAGCTGTCATCCTTTAGTATTTGCTCTAGAAATGACATACAAGTATATGGGGAAGCAAGGAGGCATTTTGCAGTAAGAGGAAGACTTGTCCTTGCCTCCTATTTGTCTTATTTCCTAGGTGACAGAAAAAATGGCATAAAGAGTATTATGTTTATACTCCAAACTTAATATTTTTAGTACGTTATTTAAAGATAAAAGGTTCTTGGGTTTAAAATACATTAGAACTCAATGCAACCATATAAACTAAGATTTAGAATGACAGCTAAAACAATCCATTGTTATGATACAGAATTTTTATGCTTTATTTTATTTATTCTTAATGTAATTATAGTGTACATTATATGTTGTGTAATTTTACTTACAAAAAGTACAATGAATCTTGTGTTATTGAAAGCTTTAAATGTAAATTGCAGAGTGCTTTAGTGAAAAGCTATTATATATTGTTTGTTATTATGTATGTGTAATATTATCAATCATAAAAGTGAAATTCAAATGTCTGTAATCTAACTACAAATTGTCAGATTTCTCAAAAGGACACTGTCAGGCAAATTTGAAAATATACATATTGAGAATAATTTTTTATTATATCCTATTTTAATATTAACAGCTATTATAAACAAAATTTTTCTTGTGAAATAGCAACATCAGTATGTGTCATATTTTATCTTATCCAAACCTCTATAGAGATCTACAACATCCTGATATAAATCATTCTTTTACTTAGCATAACAAACATATGTACCATAGAAGTCTTCTCAAATTAATTGCAAAACGTGCATTAGAAAAGTGAATTGCCTTTTTAATCCTGATTCACAACACCTATTCCTGTTCAGTATTCTTTGTCTTGAATGAAAAGAAGTCTACGTTTGTAAAGTTATAGGAAAGACTATATCACTATTTAGTAAAATGTTTTGGTTTGGTGCTCTTAATAATTTATTCAAAAACCCTTTTGGAATATTTCATAAAGTTTTTTTAAAATTTTTTTCACTGCCTTTTTATTATTGACATGCCGAAAACCAAACTGAGGTAGCTTTGGAAATCAGTTTTAGTCTTAGGAAGGTCCAGCAATTGATTTCTGAAAAATTATGAAACTTTCCTACCCTACACCCACCCAGGTTCTTTATTCTTTTATTCATCAACACACGTGCTCATACACACACACATACACACAATCACATACATACATGCACAGCATTGTGATAAACACTGTGGAAAAAAGTGAAAGAGACTACATTCTAGCTGGAAGTAGAAGACAAACTATGGATAATATTATATGCAGGTTGAAGTTAATACAAACTACATATAAATCAGGGACATAATTGGAGGGATGTGAAGTTTGGCCAGGGAAAGGTTCCTGGAAGAGGGGTTTTTAAGTCAGATATGGAAGGATCATTTGTTAGGTGGTCAGGGAAGGATACAAAAAGATCCAAGAATAGGAATGGAAGCATTGCTGTCTAGAACAGGCTGTTCCCTGTGACAGTGTAAATTTTATTTTCAGGAATCTTAGATCTTCCAAACACCAAGTATTTAGCATGAGAAAGATGGGTTTGTGATTGTGTACATAAGAATTGCCCTAAATGACAGACAAGATGTACTGCCACATGCCACCAAATGAACCTTTACTTAAAATCAGTAAGGAGGCCATGATTGTTCAAATATAGAATATCATGGGAGTTTCTCTATGATAGTCATTCAAGGCAGGAGGTCTGTTTCAGTTGATAGTGCAACATCAAGAATATAAATTTGGTTCAGGGCAACTACAAACAATCACTTAATGAGCCTTAAATATAGCCATTATTTTTATATCAGTAGCACAAAAGAAAACCAAAAGTCCTTAACCATTGACCATTTTATCATACTTTAGGACTTTTTAATTTTTTTTTAGGCACTCATTTTTATTGAGAAATATTTAAACCTGATGAAGGTTTTCCTTATTTCTTAAAAGTGCAATTTTTTAAAACACTTTGATTTTATTTTTAAATTTTCCAATTTTTTTCTTTCAGTTTTTCAAATTGTACCAAAATATAAGACTGTGATATTTGACTATTGCTTCAATATTAATAAATTGGTGAAAGGATCTATCATTCATTTAGTGCCCATGCTCTGAATTTTAAAATGTGCATTATTTAATTTAATCCTGGCCCCAGTGCCAAGAAGTAAAGTAATTGACCAGCCTCACACAATACAACTTTTGACAAAGCTGGTAATTGAACAATAGGTCTGTCTGCCTCTCAAACTGTGCTCTTTCTCTTATACCTGCATAATAAAATAAAATTGGCAAAGTATATTTTTACTTTCCAAGATGCCATATGTGCCAAGAATAAATCAAGTGATGTTAAAGCATAATAACATTTTTTAAAAAGCTTTAAAAATATGTATTTTCACCCTGACAGTGACCCTTGTTATAATTTATGTTTTTTAGAAATAATAGTATGTAAGTATAATTCAAAGTTGGCAAAATGTAAGACATTTAGAAATAATTTTTATTATTTATATTGTTAATCTTTGGAAATTCATTTTTCTTATTTGGTGTTTCCTTTTAACTGAGAAGTCTTAAATGAAAACCTTGTATGTTACCCTGATATAGTTGAATAAATTATTATGTGTAGTTCTTATATGGGTAGTAATATGAATGTGACATGCACAAGTTGTCCGTTATAATTTTCAAATAAGTGTAAGTAAATATTTGTGTGATAAATATTAAAGTGGGTGTTTTATTTCAATCTTCAATTGGTATATTTTTATGATCTTAACAAATTCCCATTTAATTTCTTGCAAGGATATTTCCTGTATGGAGTGCTGTTTTGAAAAGCTTGTAATAAATAAGATGTCAAGTCCATGGACAAGAACAGAGAATTTAGAAACCAAAAAATACCAATATAAGCTTTTACAACAAAATTTAAATCATGTTTAAGACATTAGGATTAAGGACAACTGTTATATAGAAGCAAAAATCAAAATTACATCAAAATTGAAAAATGTGTTAGAATTCAGATGCCATAAAGTTAAAAAGAGAGAGAAATTAGAAAATATTCACAACTTGTATAACAGAAAATATTTTTAAACAAATATAAAGAATGCCTACAAATCAATAAGGGTAAGCTATAGGGGAGGAAAGACCTTTTCTCTAACCTCTTATGTTCTGTGGCTGGGCCTGAGAATTAAACTTACAAAAGACATTAACAGCAGCAAAGCATTCAAATTTTTTTTTATATTAATATTTTTACATGTATACGGAGATGTTCATATATAAGAAATGAAAGCCCAAAGAAGTAGATAGGCTTGAGAGCTTATGTACCATGTTAACAAAGAACAATAAATTGTAAAGACTGACATGACAGGGGTTTGGGCTAGGGTTGGTCAACTGTGGGAAAGTGACTAGGAAATACATGAGGGAAACTATTGGGCCGTCGGAAAAGTCATGATGTATTTCTTCTGTTTTTTGTTGCAAAAATGCATCATGACTTTTCCAACAACCCCAATAATTAAACACAAGGTTATTTTACTAAGTTTGTTTATGCAGATTAATCTTGGTGTCAGCTCCCCGTCTCCAGTGATAAGAATGTTCTCTTCCTGGTATAGAGAAAGCACCTTTCTCATGGGAAATTTTATGTCCTGCATTAGATAGAAGTGGGAGGTCAGAGAGCTTTTCCTGTATTTGCTTTTTCTCAAATGCTTTTTGCTCAATCCACTGCCAAATCAAGCAATATGCCAAAATGGGATATTTTGGGATGGCATGTTCTAATCTCCTTCACTACCTATTAGAAAAATGGGTATATTATATGAACAGGCTATATTCATATATGCAATGGGTATATTCGTAGAACAGGAAATACAAAGGGCCAATAAACAAAGTTATGATGAACCTCAGTAGTAATCAGGGAAATATAAATTTTAATAATGAGATAATTTATCCAGATTGGGAAACTTTGAGAATATGGAATGTCGGTAAGGGTAAGTGGATATTTTCATGCTGTGCTGCTAGGACTAAAGCACTATAGCCATTTGGGGGGACATTTTTGGAATGTGATTTGACACATTATGATTGGGGGCTAAGAATGGAGGTTGAGCACACACCTTAACTTCTGCTTTTTTCTGAAAATAAAATCAGAGAAAAGGCTTTTTTTTTTTTTTAAGCTGAGCCATCCTGCTACCTGTTGGCAGCTCAGCGGCTGCTCAGCTCGGGCTGGACTTGAACCGCTGTTGCTCAGAGCTCAAACTCTTGAGCGAGCTCTTAACCAACTGAGCCACTCGGCCGGCCCCTGGCTTTTTTTTTTTTGAATGGCACAAATTCACAAGAATAGCAAGAATGGTAAAGGAGACAACAGCATCAACATTTTGGGCAATGGAAAGCTGATAGAGGAATGAAAACTGATTTGGCAAACCCAAGAAAGCTGTAAACAGGAATAAGGAAAGCCAAGAAGTAACCTTATTACCACACAATCTCCTTTTCCCCCTAAAAAGGCTTAGACACTGATAGTACCAGGTACCTCTAGAAGTTGGGGTGAAAGTGTTTTTGATTCAAATTCTGTTTATGATTTAGACTAGCAAATCCCTTTCTAATCCTCCACTACTAAGTAACATCCTGTCCCCACCTGGGGAAGATGGGAAGCTAATTTAGATTTACCATGAAATTAAGTAATCTTTAGCTTCCAGAGCCCAGCACTTGCAGGGGCCCAAGAAAACAAAGTTACTTTTTAGTCTTTCTCTCAAAGCCCCTAAATTGCATAAACTTCAGGCCCCTCAAAACAGATGTACTCCTGAAGAGGATTTTAGAGGATTATTACGTGGGGAGGGTAAAACAGGATCCCTACTCAGAGGAAACCAGGCCTTGTTAAGCTTCAGTCCTATATTAAAAATACAGGGACTTAGCAAAGGTTTATGTCCAGTAAAATATGGTATACTAAATGTTCACACTCCCAGATGGCTCCAACCTAGCTCAAAGCATGCTGGCAACTAGGATTATACCCTCAGGCAGGAGACTGAAAAACCCTTTTCTTAGAAATTTGACTCCCAAAAGATAAGACCTAATGATACTGAAATCTGGAGTTCCCATGGAAATGGTCCAGTGAGATCACCCTACAATGCAGCCTACAATTGCTGAGCCTCCCTTTCCACTCATATATGGAACTCTAAAAGCTTCCATTCCTAAGTTTATATACACTAAATCTCAGCATCTTATGGAAGAACCAAAATAATAAATGAAAATAACTGGAAAAACCACATAAAGCAGTAAGAGAATTGAACAAAGTAGCAAGATATAAAATTAACATTAAAAACCTATAGTCTTCACCAAAGAAGATACACAGATGGCAAATAAGCATATGAAAAGATGTTCCACATCGTATGTCATCAAGAAAATACAAGTTAAAACAACAATGAGATAATACTACATACCTGTTAGAATGGCCAAAATCCAGAACACTGATAACACCAAACGCTGACAAGGATGTGGAGGAACTCTCAGTCATTGCTGGTGGGAATGCAAAATGGTGCAGCCACTTTAGAAGACAATTGGCAGGTTCTTATAAAACTAAACATACTCCTACCATATGATCCTTGGAATTTACCCAAATGAATTTAAAACTTATGCCCACACAAAAAATCTGCACATGGATGTTATATGGGCATAATTCATAATTTCCAAAACTTGGAAGCAACCAAGATGTCCTTTAGTAGATGAATGGATAAATAAACTGTAGGACATCTAGACAATGAAATATTATTCAGCACTAAAAAGAAATAAACTATAAAGCCATGAAAGTCATGGAAGAGGCTTAAATGCATATTACTAAGTGAAAGAAGGCAATCTGAAAGGCTATATACAGTATGATTCCAACTACATGATATTCTAGAAAAGTCAGAACTATGGAGGAGTCAGTAAAAAGGTTCGTGGTTGCCAGGGACTGGGGCAGGGGGTAGGATGGATAGGTGGTGCACAGATAATATTTAGGGTAGTGAAAATACTCTACTGTCTATTGTACTATAATGATGGATACAAGTCCTCATAAATTAGTCTAAATCCATAGAATGTACAACACCAGATTGAGCCCTAATGTAAACTACAGAGTTTGGATGATTATGATATGTCAATGTGGATTTATCAACTGTAACAAAAATACCACTCTGATGGGGGATATTGATATGGGGAGACCCTGTGCATGTGTGGGTACGGAGGGTCTATGGGAAATTGCTGTACCTTCTACTCAATTTTGCTGTGAACACAAAGCTGCTCTAAAAGTAGTCTTAAAAAATCTATAGTCTTCATTTATACAAACAAAAATGAGTTCAAAGACATAATTTATAATATACCGGAGGTGCCAAAAAAATGTATACAAGTGGACACTTTCATCAACGTTGCTCAAGCAGTAGTTCACCGTAATCAGAAGTGTCTGGATGCTGAATGTAACCACTTTGAGAACCTCTTGTAATTGCAGAAGTCAAATGTAACTTATATCCATCGTTTGTAATCAGCATATATTAAGTATTACAATTTTCATACAGTTTTCCTTTCTTAAAATGTGTTATACATTTTTTTTGGCACCCTCTGAATAATACATATGTATAATAAATATTTTTTTAATTGTAAGCACAAATGCAAACAAATTTTAAAAATGTATAAAATATATGTTCATAAATATATATATATATGTTCAAAAATATATAAGGAAAACTATGTTTAAAAAAATACTATGTACTTGGATAGAAATATTAGGAGACAATTTTCCATGGGTATCTCATGTTTCTGTACATCTGGCAAACAAAAGCACTGGCTGCCTTTGTTTCACACTATCTTTTATAAAAAATGTTTATTGTTGAGGTAGAATTTACATACCACAAAATCCACCCTGTTAAAGTGTACAATTCAGTGGCTTTAAGCATACTCGCTAAGTGTACAATCAACACCACTATCAATTTTATCACCCCAAAAAGAAACTTTGTAGCTATTAGCAATCACTCTCCATTCTCTCCCCCTGGTAACCACTAATCTACTTTCTATCTCTACGGATGTACCTGTTCTGGAAATTTCAGATAAATGGAATCATACAATACATGTCTTTTAAGTCTGGCTTCTTTCATTTAGCCTAAAGTTGTCAAGGTACATTCATCTTGTAGTGTGTATCAGTATTTCATTTCTTTTTATTGCCAAATAATATTTCATCATATACTATGCCACATTTTGATTATCCATTCATCAGTTAAAGGGCATTTAGGTTGTTTCTACCTTTTGACTATTATGAATAATGCTGCTATAAATTTTCATGTATAGGTTTCTGTGTGTACATATGTTTTCAATTTCCTGAAGTTTATTCCTGGCAGTGGAATTGCTGGGTCATATGGTAACTCTACTTTTCACTTTTTGAGAAATTGCAAAACTGTGTTGCAAAGTGGCTGCCCTATTTTATATTTTCATTTTATACATCTCACCAGCAAAGCATGAGTGTTCCAATTTCTATGAAACCCGTTTCAGAGTTGCTTGGGTTTGGTTTCTCAGCTTTAGAAAAGTAAAGAGCAATGCATAAAATTTTTGTCTATAGACATGCAAATAAATTATTTTAGGGGGAAAGACGATAAGCACCCTCTCACCCCAAAAAGCAAGTATTAAGTCTTCCTGCAAATTCATTTCCATATTTCTGATCTATAGGTATCTCTGTTCTTTGACTTTTCCTTGGAACCAAATGTGACATATTCCTGGCTCTTCCACTAAGAATAGGTTAAATAGAATCTCTGACACATGTCCATTTTGTATCTATATCAGAGACATGGTTTTAACTGTTTTTTGAAAATTATCCTTTACTATGACTTACTCCCACATTGCCCAGCTCATACAGCATTTATTTATTTATTTATTTTTTATAGTATTTATCATATGCCTGACACTATTTTCTTTTACTTACATCATTTGTTCTTCACAACCAAGTACTATAAAGCAAGTATTATTAATAACTTGCCTCCCTCCACTTTTTGTTGAGAGATGGGGAACCCGAGACGGAGTTCACAGATAAATGAACTAGGATTAAAATCCAGGCCACTTGGTTCCAGAGGCCCGTTTTAACCACTACTCTATATATACTTCCTATAAATATAGAAAACTTTAATTTTGATGATTAATCTGGAGTCTGAGACAAACATTTCTCAAGATAAATCAATAAATTGGTTCCTAACTTTGCTTTGGCTTCCATTGGAGCTTAAAAAATAGGAAAACTGTACTAGTTGTCCTAACACTAAGATTTCCACTGACATGGAAAAATGTGGGAGTTATAGTTACGAATTTGGCATTCTTGCACCACCCCTCCCCCCAGTGAGACTTTTATGAGTTTAAGTTTAGGTGATCCTGGCTCTGGGCCATGCTAAAAACAAGACCACAGGCCCCAAATGGAGTTGCTTATGCTAAGCTCCATGTCACCAAACTGAGAGTTAACTTAATTACAGTTTCAGTTCTTCCAGAGCTGCAATCATAAACCTGTCAATCAGGAACCTCCTGATCAGCACTAATCTGTCTGGTAGACCCCTTCTATCCCCTACAGGGAAGTAACCTTTTAATAACCAACTCACTGTTTTTTTTGTTTTGTTTTTTTTGCCTCATATAACTTCTTTGTTTCCGCTCCCTTCTGGCTATACTAATCTTTAGTTTGGTACAGTTACATAGAGCTCCTTTCTATTTGCTAGATGGGATGCTGCCTGATTCGAATCTATTTCTGCTCAAATAAACTCTTAAAATTTTTACTATACCTCAATTTATCCTTTAACAGCCCTAATAAGAATGATTCTCTGGGCCTTCAAGTTAAGAAGCCAGGTTCTATTGACCTTGGATAACCTTGCTCACCTCGCCATTTCCAGCTTCCATTAGTTTCTTGACTGATTATAAGAGTTAATGATTAAGAATCTGTATTATCAAGAAAAGAATAAATTATACTCAATAAACTTAGGAAAATAAGAAGTCTGTAACACCATTTAGAATTATTTGTATCTCAAATAGTTAAAGTAGCTTTTGAAGTTTAGTAACATCCAGCTAACCAGAAAACTGCCTCCCTGAATGCTTTCTTTCTTAAGGTATCCAAGTAGCTGCACTTTTATCACGTCAGTTAGAGAGTGACCTTCCAGCACTGCAATGGACATACATTCACCGGTATTAAATAAACCTCTGTCGCTTTTCTCCCTGGAGCATGCTATGCTGCAGGAGGATTCTTTAAAACTGTGTGAATCAGCTCAACACATATTGATTTCTGCATATACTGATTGGAGATCCAAAAGCCATCTTAGACCATAGAGGGAATTTAGGAACTGAAAAAGACAGTGGCGCGACAAGATGGAAGAACACAACACCGTGGGGCCATCTTGCCAACTCTGGGCTACCAGTGTCAGGCTTTTATGTGGTTATGCTATTAAATCCCTAACATTTTAGTTTTTTCTCACTTTCTCTGAATCTAGTTCTAATGAATAAAATAGACATCTCAAATTTAACATGTCCAGAAATGGATTTTGCATTTTTTTTTCTTCAAACCTCAGTAATGGTATCTATGTCCCTCTAATTGCACAGGTGGAAATCTTTTGGAAAGGGGCTCCTCAACCTTGGGTTCACAACAGTTCAAGGGGTGAAGGAGTCTATAAACTTGGATCGGAAAAAAATTACACATATAATAACATGAACCTATAACTAAAGTTTAATATTTCTTTCATTTATGATGACAGGCACTAAATGACAATATTGTTAGTAGTACCTGTGACTTGGTCACCAACAAACATCACAGATATTTTAATATCACATTACAGTTGTTACAGTGATCTTAAAATATCTTTAATACTTATCATTACTTTGAATTATAGAAGCAATTATGAAGAAGCACATATATTATTATCACATAATTTCTAATATTTTGATAATGATACTTCAAAATAATTGGCTTCCTTTATAATCTTATGTATTTCATTTCACACACTTAAAAGATTTTTTTGAGGGGGCAGGTCTTAAGTTTCACCAAGGTCTAAAAGGGTCAATGGCATAGAAAAGATAAACGCTCTTTCCACAGGTCATTTTTTGACCTCTCAGTTTATCTCATACTCATGTGGCATAGGGTGCTAGTTACCACCAGTATCCATGCTTCCTATTTTCCTTAGTAAGATAACTCCAGGGTTTTGGGTGGGGAGTATAATGTTCTCACCTGAAGGACCATTTCCCAGATACTCCTTGTAGTTAAGTGTGGCCTTGTGACTAAGTCCTAGCTTAAGAGTTATAAGTCAAAATGTTGTGTAGGACTTCTTAAAAGGTTGTTTAAAAAGTTCACCTTAGCTGGGTAGAAGATGCAGAGAGCCACTATACCATCATTGGGTGGTCTACTTCTGGAATTATTGTACATTAACAAATAAACACTCCAGGTAGGTTTCTTTTTCTAATTGCTGAATACAATTCCTAACTAACACATCCCACTTACAACAAATCCTATTGGTTCTGCTTTCAAAATCTAATTCAAATTCAGATTTTGAGTACTTCTTACTATCTCTACCACTGTTACCCTTGTCTTCACTTCCATCAAATCTCACCTGAATTATTGCAATAACCAAATTCTAACTGCTCTCCCTTTCTCCTGACTTGGTTCCCCAGTGTACTCTCAACAAGTATCCAGAGTGACCTTTTAAAATTCATAAGGTGGATCACATCACTGCTCTGCCCCAAACCTTTTTCTTCATTCTAAATAAAAGTTAAGTCTATATAGTTTTATAAGATGGTAGCAATCTACCCCCTTATCTCTCTGATCACTTCCATCACTCTATCCCAGATGACTCAATTTCTGTCCCATTTTCCTCTTCTGCTCTTTGAATGTGACAAACGTGCTCAAGGTAGGTGCTCAGTATATATTTTATTGATTGAATAACTGAAGAAGCCAACACAAGGCTATTTCAGGCCAATCTTTGTTCTAGGTTGGGATTATTCAACAGGGTAAACCTGATTTTTCCAAATGATTGGATTCCTATGTGTACTATTGATAACATAATTATTTGTGCTGCAAATAGGGTAAAAAATAACAATAAAAGGGATCACTGATAATGAAAGGAAGATTTGTTACATCATCATCTCTACTTAAACAGTGTTATCACAAAACCAACTCCTTCGATTTCCTCATTTTTCTCACAGGTACCCAGCAAACACGCAGTTATCCAGACCCTTTCTTCTCACTATCTTTATGATGTCACTCAAGCTTGTCTCTTACTTTTTATCCCTTCTACCTTTCATTTACTTCAGGGTTCTATCATCTAACACATGGATTACTGACAGAACCTCCTACTATGCTTCCTATTATCTCTCTCTCTCTAATCCTAAACACTACCGTTAGAGTAATTGCCCTAAAACACTGGTTTTAATAAATCCTCTTAAGCTCAATAACATTTAATATTTATACACTTATTTACTGGTGGCAAAAACTAATGTGTAAGAAGCTTGTTACTAGAGGTAGAAAAGACAAAGGGTCTATGCTGTACTGTAGGTTAATAGCAAAATAATAATAATAATAATAATAATAATAATAATAATAATAATAAAATTTAATTGTCTGCAACATAATTGTCCACATAGTTGGCACAATTAGATATAGTTACAAAGCTACTTGCTAGTAAAAGACTTAGAAAAAAAGGTGTCTTTTAAAAAACTATGTTTTATGTTTATATGTGCATCCTCTATCATTCATTTCAATTCTTCTTTAACACTTACAAGATACATAGTACTGAACTAAACACTGGGAGGAATAAACAAATACACAAATAGAAAACATTAAGAGTGTTCTATATATTATCAAGCCAGGCAGAGATTCTGGTAAGCTATTGGGAAAAATGAGACAAAATGAGGAAAGGGAAAAAAAAAAAGTAATGGAATCATTCATCAAGGTATCAAGGAGAAATGCAAGATATATTGAGATGATTTGTTTCCATTAACCTATTTAGGTTATTCCAAGCTTTTAAAAATAACTGACCATTAAAAAGATAATAAAATGGACTCATTTTTAAATATTTAAATGATGTTTCTTATGGCAAAAACTGCAAAATTACAACCTTTAAATGTAGGCCTAACAATCATCAAGTATTCGTCATATTTTTAATAGAAATACCAGCGGTGCCAAAAAAATGTATACAAGTGGACACTTTCATC
>NW_017731407.1:981923-985412 GCF_001890085.2 Hipposideros armiger
ATGTACTGTGTTCTCATATTTTTTTTTCCAAATCTAATCATCTGGAGCAATTGGGGCACATATATATATATAAATATATATATATATATATATATATATATATTTAATTAAAGTTTATTGGGGTGACAATGGTTAGTAAAGTTACATGATTTCAGGATACAATTCTGTAATACATCATCTATATATCACATTGTGTGTTCACAGCCCAGAGTCAGTTCTCCTTCCATCACCATATATTTGATCCCTTTTACCCTCATCTAGATTTGAGAATATTTTGTGGCACCACATCACACTCAAAATAGTGAGCTGAGCCAGAGACAAGTAATTTCTATTCTCTTTTAATTTAGGGACAATTCTTTGCTCACCTGCTCTGACATCTACTTCTAGAGATAAGAAAATCCACTGTCTGCTTAATTTATTCCAAAAGTTAGTGACAGTGTCCCTGATTTAGTTATTAGTCCTGGTCACCATCTGTCTAGGAAATCTAGTGCAAAAAAATGCCTCCTTGTGGTTTGCCCTAATATTGCAGCACATAAAATAAAGGCTCTTTCTGCAATTACATTGCTAATTACATCAACATAATTACTTTAAAAATTGTAATGTTGGGAAAAATTGTCCACTACTTGGAAATGGGCAAAAGAGATTACTGAGTTTAGCAGACTCTCTCGAGATTATCTGATAATATAAGGTTGTGTATCTTTGATTAACTTTATTCAGGAGGCTATTTTACAACTCAGCATGGTAGAAATTAACTTGTTCAAAACTAATAGTAATGAAAATAACTCGTGTACATAGCAAACTAACAAATTTTGTCTTGTAGATATAAAATTAATTTCTGCTTAACCACTTTTGCATCTATCAGCAAATTCTTTTCAGCATCCCTTGTTGTGTGTGTATGTATGTATTCTTTCGAAATTTTCCTTTAAACTGATTCTTTCATTATTGAGTTGAAAATCTTTCACATGTATTCATTTTATATTTACATGACAGTAAAAAATATTTTTCTTCTTTTTGAATATCAAACTTTGGCAGTTAAATACCTGTTTATCATATTTTAATAGCTTCAATTAAAAAAGAAACTCAGGCTACTAAATACATAAACCTAAATCACACAAGAATAAGTGAGGTAAAAAAATATTTTGGGTACAGGGACTATAATTTTTGCATGCAGTATGTGAACTTTTCTGTTGTAAAGGCGTCTCCTCCACAAGGCTAACCTGTTCTCAAACTCTTCCTTCCACCCCTTGGCTGTTTTTTAATCCATAAAGAGGAAAAAGAGATTTTAGAGATAGTGAAATTAAGTGCGAAAGGAAAAAAAAATAGTGGAAAGAAATGCTGACAGATTCAAGAGCGTTGTTTCAGATGTGTCTTTCTGTAGAATCTCCTTACAGGCCTAAAATCTGCTGAACTCACTGAAGAGAAGTTTGTGTGCTCCAAAGGGAAGCCATTCCTTTTCCACCTCAGTGACCCAGGGACTCCTCTGGTTGGTAAGGAAAGACATTAATTTAGTACAGCCCGAACACAATAGAGTTCTCTTTAACAGGACTGGAGTTTTCGCCTCTGTAGTTTTCTTTCTTTAGAATTGAGGCATAGTTCTTTGGTAGCTTAGGTCAGAGCTTTAAAAAATGTGATAATTGAGTATCTTCTTTGAGCCATTTGTCTAGTGGATTCATAAAGAAACAAAGATATTGCCATCTAGTGGCTTAATTGAAGAAATTCAACAAAACAGTTTTATATCTCACATACCAGTGAAGTCATATGGTTCTCCACTTTTTCTGTCTGACTTATTTTCCTTAGCATAATAATCTCAAGATCCATCCATGTTGTCACAAATGGCACTATTTCATCTTTTCTTATGGTAGAATAGTATTCCAGAATAGTATTCCATTGTGTATACATACCACATCTTCTTTATCCAATCATCTATCGAAGGACACTTTGGCTGTTTCCATGTCTTGGCCCTCGTAAATAAAGCTGCAATGAACATCTAAGCACATATATCCTTATGGATAAATGTTTTCAGATTTTTTGGATAGATACCCAGGACAGGGATTGCTGGGTCATATGGTAATTCTAGTCTTAATTTTTTGAGGAACCTCCACATTGCCTTCCATAGTGGCTGCACCAATCTGCATTCCCACCAACAGTGTATGAGGGCTCCATTTTCTCCACAGCTTCTCCAACACTTGTTATTATTTGTCTTGTTGATAATAGCCATTCTAACAGGTATGAGGTGATATCTTGTGGGTTTTATTTGCATTTCTCTGATGGTTAGTGATGTTGAACATCTTTTCATGTCTATTGGCCATCTGTATGTCTTATTCAGAAAAATGTCTATTCAGATCCTCTGCCCTTTTTTAAATTGGATTGTTTGGTTTTTTTGTTGTTGAGCTGTATGAGTTCCTTATATTTTGGATATTAGCCCTTTATTGGAGGCATTGTTTGCAAATATCTTCTCCCATTTGGTTAGTTGCCTTTTTATTTTGTCAATGATTTTTGTTGTTGTTGTTCATTTGTTTTGATTAGTTTTGTTTTGTTTTTGCTGTGCAGAAGCTTTTTAGTTTGATATAGTCCCATTCATTTATTTTAGCTTTTACTTCCCTTGCCTTCGAGGTCAAATTCATAAAATCCTCTTTGAACCCAAGGTCCATAGATTAGTACCTATGTCTTCTTCTATGCAGTTTATTGTTTCAGGTCTTTTGTTTAGGTCTTTGATCCATTTTGAGTTAATTTTGGTACACAGTGACAGATAGCAGTCTAGTTTCATTCTTTTGCACATGGCTTTCCAATTTCCGCAGCACCATTTATTGAAGAGGCTTTCTTTTCTCCATTGTATGTTTTTGGCTTCTTTGTCAAAAATGATCTGTCCATATTTATGTGGGTTTATTTTTTTGGTTTTCAATTCTATTCCATTGGTCTATGCGTCCATTTTTCTGCCAATACCACGCTGTTTTGATTATTGTTGCCCTGTAGTATAATTTGAAAGCAACAATGGACTAAGACAAACAAACAAAAAAACCAAAAACTCATAGACACAGACAATAGTTCAGTGGTTACCAGAGGTTAAGGGGGGAGGAGGGGAGGTAGATGAGGGTAAAGGAATCAAATGTATGGTGATGGAAGGAGAACTGACTCTGGGTGGTGAACACACAATGTGATATGTGGATGATGTATTACAGAATTGTACACTTGAAACCTATGTAATTTTACTAACCATTGTCAACCCAACAAATTTTAAATTAAAAAAAAGAAATTCAGCAAAATAATTTTTCTCATGAAGTTTCACAATAATATTTTCTTTATGTGGCCCTAAAAACACATTTGTTTTTAGAAGGCAATTATTAATACACTTTTTCAAATGAAGGTTTCAGATTTTGCCACTCTTCTCTTTCTATCAGGTTGTATTCCCTAAGTATTAGCTCTACAGCAGCGGTTCTCAACCTTCCTAATGCCGCGACCCCTTAATACAGTTCCTCATGTTGTGGTGAC
>NW_017731407.1:990408-992361 GCF_001890085.2 Hipposideros armiger
CTGCAATCTGGCTTCCTCCATCAATATGGTATAGCTTTAAACATCTTTCCCACTGTCAATGCACACTCTTCTCCCTTTACCCTTTGTGTTTGAACTCCTTGAATATGGTACCTTCTCAAAATGTGTGTAAGTTTCATAACGGTAAAAACCATCCTACTTCCCCCCACCACTACATTTAAAAATTTTTTATTTTGGAAAATTTCAATCACATACAAATGTAAAAAAAAAACATATAATCAACCCCTGAGTACCCATCCATCCTCAACAATTTTCAACATATGGCCAATTTTGATTCATCCATACCCTCACCATATCTCTACCCTCCCACCCTATGCATACACTAGATTATTTTGTAGCCAGTTGTCTTCAAAGACATCACATGCTCTCACTTTTAAATACTTCAACAGTTTTCTAAGAAATGTGTAAGAAACATAATGGTCTCGTGGGAGATTCTTAGTAATGATGGGGAGAGGAAGGGCAAGCAGGATGGGACAGAGAAGTAACATGTATCCTTAAGAGACAGAGGTTCTTTTTAAGTTTTCTGTGTGAGTCCATATTCTGCAGCTGAACAAAATACATCCATGGGCAAAATCTGGTCATAAGGCCATAAGTTTGCAACCTTTGCTATAAATAATAAATAGTGAGAGGGGCAAGCAGGAAAGATGGACTCATAAGAGAGTTGGGTTAAAAGAAGACATTCTTTCTCCAGTTACCAGGCAAACCTATGAATTTAAGTAGTTACCCACCTTAGAGTTCTCATAATTAGAAAAAATTTCAAAATACATTTTGCATTAATCTTGATTGACAATAGAAATGTTATGATTATTTTAAATTAGTACAGTCTGGTTTCCAATTCCAACATTCCACTAAAGTGCTCTTGTTGAAGTGACCAATTTTGCAAAGTCCAACTGATTTGACGGCTTCCTCCTATTTGGTTTCCAGCACATTTTGTCCTGGTTTTCTTTTTACTGTATTGGCCATTCCATTTCATATGCCAAGAATTTGGTCTTGAACTTTATTATTATTATTTTTAACACANTAAAAGACAATCACTCTGTTGTACTATAGAATTATTTCATTTCTAATAATAGCATGATAGACAATAGCTCCCACAGATATTCTGACTCGATCTGGCTATGATAGGGATTTTCCAAGGTTCCCCTTGGATTTTCAGATCATTTTATACCCAGGTATCATCAAAAGGAAACTTTTTTTTTTCAATTTCTGAGTCTTCTGATTCCACTTTTAAAGCAAATTTTAAACTTTGGGGATCATAATGCTTACACTGAATTTAACAGACTAGTGTTTCCTTTTCATCTTTGGTCAGGAAAGTGCCATGATGTAATCCATCAGTCCTGCAATAAACAAGATAAAAAATGTCTCTTTACAGAATCTTCTAAGGTAGATATAAAAGTCTAGAGGGGAGACACAGAAACTAAACAGAGGGAGAGATAGGCTCAGTTTATGATCCCCATGTGAAATGATGAAACCTTCCATACTCTGAAAAAAGTTCAGGAGCACAGATTGTCATGCCACCCCTGGGTAGTGTTCAAGAGATAAGGGAAGGACACTGTCTATACTCAGTGTCATTCTGTAGCCGCACCTGCCCTCCCCCTCAATTGTCAGGGTTCAGGTAACTGCAGATCCTGGTATGGTTGTTGTAGAAAATAAGTACAGATTCAACGTTTGGAGTTGGAGTAAGATTTGATTTTGTCATCTAATAAGATGGCCGCATGCAGGAGGGAAGCCATGTAGACACTACAAACCAAAGTTGAATGAC
This sequence comes from Hipposideros armiger, assembly GCF_001890085.2. Classification (NCBI taxonomy): domain Eukaryota; kingdom Metazoa; phylum Chordata; class Mammalia; order Chiroptera; family Hipposideridae; genus Hipposideros; species Hipposideros armiger. The sequence continues at coordinate 992,189 of NW_017731407.1, forward strand.
CATACTCCTAATTCCTTGACCACATTCCCAATTTTGCTAAAGCAAAACAATTTAATAAATGCAAAGGATCCTGGTAGATTAATAAGTATACAGTCTACCTTTATATCTGCTAAAAGTGAAGAAAAAAAATGAGACAATGAATATTCTTTAGGTATATTAAATTACTAAGTAAG
>NW_017731407.1:1001395-1011579 GCF_001890085.2 Hipposideros armiger
ATTGTACTCTTCAGTCAAAACACTTTTTAAATTATTTTTGTTGTTGTTTAATAGTCTAATTTCCCCTCTTTCCCTTTTCCTTCTCTTCCCCATCCTTTCTCTCTCTCTCTTTCTCTTCATACCTCACCTGTTGCCACAGTAATCACTTCATACAATTAGATGCCCCAATTTTGGGAGGATAACGAAGAAATTTTCAGGAATATTACGATTTATTAAACTAAACGAACCATTATTTCCCTCATGCTTTTGATGTTGTCTGCCTATAGTATGTAGGTGGTAGCTAAAAATAACCCTATTAATCTTCTCCTCTATGTTGTATTCAGTAGCATGTTTAGTGCCTGGTTACTAATGAGAATTCATTTAAATAAAAGCAAAATCCTTTGTTTCTGTTGTGATAAGAACTCCATTTGGATTCAAAGACATGTTGTGAATCTACAAACATGAATATCTAAATAAAACTCGCTTGGCTTTAAAAAAACATAAAGCCAAATAAAGAGGTTATGAAATTTCTTCTTTAGACAAAGCTCACAAAAGCTGTTTACCAGGCCACTGCTGGCTACTAAATATTCTGATTTGAGGAGTAGACCTCAGATGAATAAATCATTTTCAGTTTTTTGCAATTCTTCAAACGAAAACATTCAGTCCATCAAAATAACTCAAAAGTCTAGACGGCTTCCTTTTTAAGTGGAAGGCAGCCTCTTAGTAAGGATTTATAGGCTCTACTTCATTTTCATTATATTTTTCAGCATATTTTGGTCTTGAGTCTTTTGCTGTTTCTAGTCAATAGTATTGGCGTCTACTGTGTTCCTTGCTGGAAGCAGGAAGTGTGGATAATCCTAGACCTGAATGTCACTAGCTATATATGTCCTTAGCTCTGAGAACAAGAGGCCCCTGCTCACTAGCCCAGGCTTTGAAACCCACGCTGGTCCTTCTTCTGCTGTGTTCCATATGAGGTGAGGCATCACAAAACCCTAAGGAGATATAATACCTTAAGAATAGCAGAAGACCTATCTCAAAATGTGCCTCTTTGACACAAAAAAATTATTTTGAGCTGAAAGCAATTAAGAAACAGTAAATGTAGTAAAAGCTCTTCTACCCTTCCCCTCTTCTGCCTAAAGGCAGAATTTAAATTCTCTTTTTACTAGAGACAGACTCTTATTAGCCCAGAGATGGCACCAGAGGAATCTGCAACCAAACCTTATTTCATTAGTTTCTTCCCATATATTCGCCTTCTCACAGTTAGCCGCCCTTGAAAGCCTGAACACTGCTTTCTGATGTCCTGCCATTTCCCTACAAATGGATTGTTCTTTGTCCAAGATGCTATATCAGCTGAAGTTCTAACCATTTCTTTAAATTNTCCCCTCTTCTGCCTAAAGGCAGAATTTAAATTCTCTTTTTACTAGAGACAGACTCTTATTAGCCCAGAGATGGCACCAGAGGAATCTGCAACCAAACCTTATTTCATTAGTTTCTTCCCATATATTCGCCTTCTCACAGTTAGCCGCCCTTGAAAGCCTGAACACTGCTTTCTGATGTCCTGCCATTTCCCTACAAATGGATTGTTCTTTGTCCAAGATGCTATATCAGCTGAAGTTCTAACCATTTCTTTAAATTATTAATTTTGCCTGGGTACCTCCCATGTGTACATGAGGTAAACATGTTAATAAACTTGCTTGTTTTTCTTTTGTTAACTTGTCTTTTATCATAGGGGTCTCAGGCAAGAATTCAGAAGAGTAGAGGGCAAATTTTTTTTTCCCTCTCTTACACAGCCAAAGTAGTCCACATACCTGGCTTTGTACCAAGCTCCAAATACTTGGGACGCCAGGATCAGCCTGCCTTTAGGGCTTTTGTACGGCAAGGACAATGCCATTGGAATGTACAAACCTAAGCCCAAGGGTGACAAAGTGGCTGCTATTTGCCAAGGGTGAAACGGGGCTTGGATCTGCAGGCTGGAGTATCCACACATGGCCCCTCATAGTGTGGGACAGAGTTGAAAGAAAGAAAAAAAGGCAGAGTTGGTCTGGATCTTCCTACATTACCAGGATTCAGTGTGGAACATCAAAAAATTGGAATTCTAACGTCGAATCTGGAACTTCAGGTCATTATAAAGCTATATTTGTCAAAGTAGGAGGGCATAACATATTTTATTTAACAGTTTGTTCACTTGGTTTATGACTTCAATATTTATACAAGGTGTATGGGACCTCATTTGTATTAGCCCTCACATATGTTAAGGAAACACCTGGTGACTAGGTTCCATATTTTCCACTGTGTCTTTCAGCCTGACTCCAGACTACACAGTTTGTTTTTTAAGCTATTCATGGAGGGTAATTTCCAGCAATTCTGGTCCTTTTAAAGGAGAACTAGCATTTACTAATTGCCTTATATGGATACTTTATACATGTTAGCTTATTTAATCTTCATAGCAACTTTATGAGTGGAATCCCCATCATGGAGATGAGGAAACTCAAAAAGTAACTTGCCCAGGATTTCACAGCTAGTGAAATAGCTGATGGGCTTCATCCAGTCCTCCACTCCACCTCCAGTCATCTTTATTCCCCACCTTCTGACTCTTAGCGGATGTCCTTACTTCCTATTTTACTAAGAAGGTGGAGACCAGGTACAATAAAAGTCCCAAATTATAATATCTTCTACCTCACAGTCTTAGGTCTTTACCCTACTTCTTTCTTTGCTCTATCTTCCTTCTCTTTATTTAGATCATTCTTCATTTTTGACTCCAAGGTATCCAGTCTTATCAACTTTCTCTTCTCCCTCACTCCCATCTTCAGTCTGTACCTCTCCACTGGCTTCTTCTCCCCTGATAAAGCATTCTCTGTTTTATTTTATTTTATTTTATTTTTTTAATTGGGGAATTGGGGGGATGGGAACAGTGCTGGGGAATTGGGGGAAGGGGAACAGACAAGTTGCTGTCGTTTTGTTTTTCAGTCTAGTTGTGGAGGATGTTGCTTCACTGGCCCAAGTTGGCACCATCATTGCGCTCTTCTCTGGCGAGGCAGATCAGTCCCCGGCTTCTGGACGGCCGCTCACTGTGGCTGCTGGCCACTCACGCTAGCTGCTGGCTACATACGGTAGCCCATGGCAACCCACTGCCACAGGGACTGCAGCTTACACCGTCGCCGGCGACTCACGGCAGCCCAGCTTCAGGTTGAGCTGTTGTTCAGCATCTTAGCTGTGGAGGGCAGTGTCACTGGCCCTCATATGTGGGATCCGAACCGGGGCCCTCTGGCATCCCAAGCGAGTTCTTAACCATCGTGCCACTCGGCCGGCCCAAGCATTCTCTATTTTAAAGGAATTGTAAAAACAACTTTCTTTAACTTGTTTATATCTTTATTAATTCCTTAATTTTCTCCTCTTTACAGTCAAATTTCTTCAAAGTAGATTAATTCTCACTGCTTCATTGCTCCTTAACCCTTTACCATTTAGACAATTTTCCTTAACTCTTCAAAACTTACAACCAGAGGCCCTGTGAGAAACTAATATTTTTGGATGGATAACATATGTAATACAATGAATAATATGCATTAATCTTAAGTGTGAAGTTTATTTGTACACGTGCATACACCCTTGTAATCATCATGTAGATCAAGATACAGAACATTTTCAACACCCCATAATATTCCTTTGTGTTCCTTTTCAGTATATACCACTACGACTGCCCTATCCCTGCCTGCCCAGAGGTAACCACTATTCTGATTTCTATATACATTTCTATATACATTGGTTGGTTCTGCCTGCTGTTGAACACTATATAAATGGAATAATCTACGACATACTCATTTGTACATACTCTTTTATATCTGACTTATTTCACTCAAAACCATATCTATGAGTATCAATCTTGTTGTTGACTCTTACCAATAGTTATTTTTTTCCCCTTTATCACTGGTAGTATCCCACTGTATAAATAAACCTAAATTGGCCCTTTTATCTGTTAATGGAAATTTGGGCTGTCTCCATTTTGGGATTATTATGAATAAAACTGCAATAGACATTCTTGTGCAAGTTTTCTGAGGGGGGATATAGCACTACTCTTAGATATATAACTAGAAGTGAAACTATTGTGTCATAAGGTAAGTAAATGCTTAACATTAGTAGAGACAGACAATTTTACAATGTGGTTGTATCATTTTATACTTATATCAGCAATGTTTGAGACTCAGTCCACATCCTTGCACCATTTAATATTATTAATCTTTAAAAAACTTTATTTTTTTATTTTTAGCCATTTTTGAGCATGTGTGATAATACTCTGTGGTTTTAACTTGTATTTTCTTGATAACGAATGATGCTGAAAACTTTTTCAGACACTTATTGGTTATTTAGGTATCCACCTTTGCAAAACGTCTGTTCAAATCTTTTATCCAATATTCTTATTGGTTTTTTTTTTTAAATAATTGATTTCAATGCTTTGTCAGAAATATGTATTATAAATGTTTTCTTCCAGTCTGTGGCTTGCCTTTTCACTTTTCCAATGGTGTCTTTGATGAGCAGATATTTTTAATTTAGATGATATTTATCAGTTTTAAAATTTATGGTTAATGCTTTTTAAATCCTGTTCAAGAAATCTTATCTGCTCAAAGTCATGGAGATATTTTCCTAGGTTTTCTTTTAGAAATTTTATAATCTTTTTCTTTCACACATAAGTCTAGGATCCATCTCAAGTTAATTTTTATCTATGGTGAGAGGTAGGAATCAGGCTCATTTCTTTTTTGTGTGATATCTGGTTGCTGCAGCAGAATTTTTGCAAGGTTTTTTATTTCCCATTGAATTGTATCGGTTCCTTTGTAGAACCAACTGACTTTATGACTAGGCCTATTCTTTTGATATATTTTTCCATCCTTTCTCCAATGTCATATTCTCTTAATTATTTTTATTTTGAAAACAAAACAAACAAACAAAAAAACAGAAGCCTTTTCTTAATCCTTACTCCTGCTCATCTTCTGTGCACTACTTATATTTGCCAACCATTCACATATTTCATGAGAAGGAACATTGGCATTGGAGTCCGGCACATTTGTGTTTAAAATACAGCTTTATCGCTACTCAATGGTGATGTGGTATGAAGAAAAAGTATAAAAAAAAAGTATCCAAAACATGGAAATAATGCCAAAGGATGGTTGCATGTCACTGTGGAACACTGCTTGATAGATCTACCCAAATGATTATTCAGTTCTCTGGGAGGCGTACCTTTTTTGATTTGTTATTTGCCATTGATTAGGGCTAAGACTATATAAAATATTAACTTGTAGATTTTTGCCCTATAGAGATGTAATAATTTTAGTCTGGTAGAGAATGTACCTCAAAAGCCTATAGTTTATTTTGACCTGTAGGACATTAGCCTATAGAACATCGTCTTTTAACTCCCCTTTAATCTAGGTAAGTCCCTTTTCTCATGCACTGACTTGTTGAAGAAAATGGACAGAAAATGTCCTTTAGAATGTGTTATTTTCTAGATTTGTCTGATTGTTTCCTCATGGTGCCTTTTTTTTTTGAAAGTGGTTTCTTTATAGCCTACATTTTCTATAAGTGGGAAATTATAAAAGTTTATTTAAATTCAAGTTAAACATTCTTGGCTAAAAGATGTAAGAGGTTGGTTAAGTACTTCATATTGAATTATACCAGCATACATACAATATCTGTAATACTCCAACTGGTGATGCTAACTTGGACCATTAGATTAGACTGGTAACACCCTGCGGTAAAATTACATTTTTCCCTCGGGACCACAAAGTCATCTGTGTGGTGTTACTTTGGAAATATATAAATATACAGTTCTCCATCACAAATCGATGATCCTACCATTGTTTATGCAGTTGCCTTACCTCCAATTCCATTCTTTTTGTGTGCTTGTTTACTTTGCTTAATGTAGTCTTTGCCATACAGAAATGTTTTGTTTTCATACAGTAGAATCTATCAATATTTTCTTATTGTATTAGTTTTCTAGGACTACCACAACAAAATACCACAGATTGGGTGACTTAAACAACAGGAACTTATTTACAGTTCTGGAGGCTGCAAGTTGAAGATTAAGATGTGAGCAGAGGTGGTTTCTCTGAATGCCTCCCTCCTTGGCTTGCAGATGGCTGCCTTCCAGCTATGTCCTCACATGGCCTTTTTACTCTGTGCACACGTTCTTTGGTGTTTCTATCTCTTCTTTTAAGTACACAAATTCTGTTGGATTATGACCTCAGGAAACTTAATTACCTCTTTAAAGGCCCTATTTCCAAATGCAGTCACATTGGGGGTTCAACATTCAGCATATGAATTTTGGGGAGACTCAATTCAGTCCATAACACTTATACAGTATCCGGCTTTTGTGTTATATGTAGACAGGACTTTGTGACTCTAATATTATAAGAGCGCTTCCTCAAACTCCTTCGTAGTACTTTTTAGACTTCTTTTTTTTATTAAATTATTCATCCATTTGGCATTTATTATGGTGTTAAATATGTGGTATGGACCCATCTTTATCTTTTTTCCACATGGCTACCCAGTTGTCCCAATATAGCTTATCTAACTCTTAGGGGAGAAGCAATGGACTAGATGTAGTTTTGCCATAGCCTAAAATGGGCCTTTTAATATCAGAGAGGGAATAATAAATATAGAAATGGGACTGATAATCAACAATGAGAGAAAGCTATGGGATACGCCCTAGACATAAAGCAATAGGAAAGAAAAATTCAACAAAACACATGTGAAAGCTGTGATTGAAGAAAAAGAAAATAAATTTCTTTCTGGTTTCGAACAGGACAAGCTCAGAATGCACAGTTAACAGGTTTCAGTTATATTATGAAAAAAATAATAACCGTTGTCCTGCATATATTTTACAAATATTTCCTACTTCATTATTTGTCATTTAATTTTTTAAACACGGATACTTTTTGTTCTTTATTAATTATCATACTTGTCTTCATTGTGAGAGTTTTTCTTTTCTATTGTGGTTAAAGGATATATTTATATTTATATTATACTCTTATTTATATAAAAGTAAGAGTGAAATACAACATTGTATTTGTATTTCACTCTCATTTTTCTGGAGTACACCTCTCAGAAACCAAATATGATAATTGAACTTTCTGAAATCATTATTATGTTCTCACACTTGGTTTTTGTCTATAAAGGGAATAGAATTTTAAGTCCAAAATAACTTCCCTTTACTATTTTGTAGATATTGTCTTCTGGTATCTAATGTTTCTGATGAGAAATCTGATACTAGCTCACTTATTATTCTTTTATAAAAGATCAGAATGTCACTGAAAGCTAACCTTTTTCTTTTATATTTGATGTTCTGAAAACCTTATTGATGTAGGTAGGTGTGATTTATTTTACCATTTATTTTGCTCAGGACACAACTATGTGTGTGCTATCAATCTCGAAATGTGTTACTCTTCAGTTCCTTGAAATATTTCTTTGGTTATTTCTTTGATAGTTTTCTACCTCTCCTACATTTGTTGTTCTTTCTTTCTGGAATGCCTATTAGTCATATGATGGACCTATTGGATTAATCCTCTATGTTTTTTCAATTTTTCCATCTTTTTGTTTCAGTGCTGTATGTTCTGGGATACTTCCTCAATTAAATCATCTAACCATTCTATTAAATGTTTAATTTCTGCAATATATGTAATTACAGTAGTCTTTTCTTATTCTCAGACTGTTCCTTTTTTGGAGTATCCTGTTCCCTAACACAATATTTTCTTGATTACCGCTTATAAAGCTTAATATTACTAAGTTCTTTTGGTTCCTAAGCTGACTCAGAGTCTTCCTAGATAGTTTCTTGTTTTGCTTAGTTTTATCTTTCATGCTGCTGATTTTCTTCATATCTCTGATAGTTTTGATTCTGCATTCATTTTTAAGAATGGGTTTTTAGGGGCTGGCCGAGTGGCACATTGGTTAAGAGTTGGCTTGGGATGCCAGCTCTGAGCAGCAGGTCCCTGGTTCGAATCCCACATGAGGGCCAGTGACTTTGCTCCCTCTACAGCTAAGATGGTGAACAACAGCTCGACCTCGAGCTGGGCTGCCATGAGTCACCGGCGACAGCATAGGCTGCAGTGGGACTGGCTGGCAGCTGGCGTGTGCTTTCATGAGCTGCTGTAAGCCGCTGTGGCGTGGCCATCCAATGGCTGGCGAGCGACTGCCTCTCCTGGAAGAGCGCAATGATAATACCAACATGGGCCAGTGAAGCAACGTCCTGCACAACTAGACTGAAGGACAAAAGGAAAGCAACTTGTCTGTCCCCCTCCCACAATTCCCCAATTAAAAAAAAAAATCTTTAAAAAAAATGGGCTTTTAGTTTTATGTGAAGAGAGAACACTCGGGAAGGGAATCTGGAGGAACTGAAGTTCAGTGGCTTCCTAAAAAGCTTTCAAATTGATATTTTGTATTTGTCCTCTTTTTATTTCCAACCTCTACTGTGCCAGATAACTCTAAGCCTAGGGTCTCTCTGGGATTCTGCCAGGCACACCAACTTTCTCTGAAGCTTTAGTCACCTCCTGTAAATTCTGAGATGCCACTTTGATGATCTCATTGGTCAACAAGCTTCCATATCTCTCTTGATCTTTCAGACATTCTTTGAAATACCTTGTCTGCTGATGGTACCTCTCTACCTCACTTCAGTATTAGAAATTAATTTTTCAACTTTTTTTTATTAAGTCTTCAGGAGGAAAACTAAACAAATACTACTATCAAATATGAATACAAATACAAATACTACTAATGCTACTATCTCCCTAAACCAAAAATTTTAGCTACTTTTGGCTCCAGCTTGTACTTAACTATTTTGATTACCATAGTAACAAATACATTTTAATACCCTGTAGAGCAACTTTTGTAATATTATTCTTTTTCACAATTTTGTAAGTTGTTTTTTTGCAACTATTTTATATGATCTGTAGAATAATTTTGTTAAATTAAGAGAAAATGTAAGAATTTTAATTTTGACTATATTAAATTTACAGATTAATCTAGGATATAATAAACATTTTTACAATAACAATCCACCTAACTAGGAGTATAGCTTCTTGGTTAATTTATTAAAATCTCAATTACTTTAGTAAAATTTTGTGATTTTTCTACATATTGATTCTACAAATTTCCTGTTAAATTTATATGTAGGACTTTCATATTGCTATTATTTTGTTATGTAAATACTCACTGATTTTGCAAATTTTTCTGATAAACAGCTACTTTACTGAATTCTTTTATCAATTCCAATAGTTTGATACCCTTGGATTTTTCCAGGTAATCATATCATCCACACATAATTTTATATATCATTTCTTTTTCTTGTTTTATTATATCATTGATTAGAATTTCAAAGATAGTGTTGATAACTGCTTTAATCGTGCCTGTGGCAGAGCTACTAATCCTGTCTTATGTTTAGTTATAGATGATCTGACCACTAATTTTAGCAGGGCACATGGTTTTACAGCTCAAGATTTCTTTTCCTAGCCCCTCTTATAGCAAGGAGTGGACATGTCACTAATTCTCACTAATAAAATATGAGCAGAAGTGATGCATGTAACTTCCTAGTCATTCCCTTAACAGAAAATCCTATTGAAAACATTTTATTAATAGTTTAACATTTAAAAATCTATTTTCCTCCATTATTTGCTCATGAAATCCATTCTTCATGAAATGACTATATCTCACAAAATTCTAGTATTTCACAGGTCAAGATTGAGAAACACTAGCATTTTATTAAGTATATTGCTCAATTTAAAAAACGTACTTTCTACCTAGTTTATTAATATGTATTTTATTAGGAATAGGTGTTGAATATTTTCTAGCCTTTTAGGACATTGAGATGATCTCCTTAACCTACAATTATGATAAATTAATACAGATTTCTATTTTGATTGCCTATGAATTTAAAAAATTAAACCTATTGGCTTATAGTTTCTTTAAGACAATACCAAATTGATTTTTTGCCAACATCTAGAATTTTTTGCATATATGTTGAAATGTAAAGTTTTCTTTTTTGGGGGTAGGGGGGATATAGTTTAGTTAATTTTTAGCTTTATTTGATCATCCTACCTTTACTTGTCCCAATTTAGCTCATCTTCCTAGGCGATTACAAGAAGTCTTTCTTCTACCCTGCCTGTTCTCTCCCTTCTCTAAACATACATATATATATGTATATATATATATATATATATATATATATA
>NW_017731407.1:1011654-1040408 GCF_001890085.2 Hipposideros armiger
ATATATATATATATAAATCACTTTATACGCACACCATTGTGTTTGTTTGCTTTCCCCTTCTGCTAGATCTTCACCCTCAGGCCATTTTATTCCTTTCATATCTGTAACTTAGTTCAGCACTTTGTGAGTTTTCACAGCACGACTCCACTCAATGAACAGGTATTTATCCAGCACCTACGCACCAGACATTGTTAGGCACCGGGAAGAGCATTAAATGAAAGATATAATCCTGGCCTTCAAGAAATTCAGCTGAGTAGGAGAGATGAACAAGTAAACATATTACGTGCCAAGTGAACTTCGAGAGACTTGGTTTGGTAGTGGAGATAACGTGTACAGAGCTTACAGCACTGGAATATTAAGGGCAAAAGCGAACAAATCCGTTCAAAGGAGGACGAGGAGCAAAGGGCGGATTAGATACAGCTTCATGGTAAACAGGCTAATAATCCAACCCAGTGATTATTCAAGTACATATGTTTAATCCATAGAACCTGCCTCAGAATCACTAGGACACCAAGGGGGGGAAAAATGCATTCACAACTATTGGCATCAGACTGGGGGAAAGGGGCATTTAAATTTGTATTTTAAACAAACTCCTCCTGTACTTGGGCCACCCAAGTTTTTGGCATACAAAGGAACTAAATTTCGCAGCCCTCCTCCCAGAGGACAGCCTGCGGCGTCTCTTCTCGTCCCACCCTTCCATTCCCGCGGAACTGTCCGTCTCGTCTCCGGACACGCCCACAGGCCAAAACCTCCCGTGAGGTGAGGTCCAATCACCCGCCTCCGGAACCGCCAGGCAGGGATTCAAATCCTCGTTCCGCAAAGGATTCGGGGAAAACGCAACGGGCCAATCTAAAGCGCGAAGGAAGTAGCAGGAAAGGCCGGCGGAGGTTTCTTTGATTGACGTGAAATGTGCCCAATGAGAGCAGAGGACTAGTGACGCCTCCGCCTCAGTGGGCAGGACATTAGCAATTTCAACCAATCCAGTTCAGTGGTGTCTACCTTGTGGGAGGTCCTCGAGGCCGCTGAGGTCGTTGGTGTCTGTTGAACAGCTTGTGGAAGTCGTGCTTCTTTGGGTAGGAGGTTAAAGTCGTTCTTGAGCGGAACGTCTCTGTCCGAAGAGAAAATGAGTTTAGCTCTGAGGTCGGTAATGAGGCGGCGGCACTGCCCTCCACACCCCGCAGCGGGCCCCAGGGCGGGTGTGTGTGTGTGGAAGGGAAACAGTTTGGGGCCGAGGCGAGGAAGGGTTTGCAATTTGGGACGAGGGAAAGGAGCCTCGGCCAACCTTTCTGGGCCCGGACCCCCTCATTCTCCGAGCCCAGGTGTGCCGCAGGTGATGAGTCCAGTGCGTTTCTGCTGAGGTAGACATACCTATCAGCGCCTTGGGCTTTGGACCGCCTAAGAGATGAGCTGTTTTAGCTCCACGGAAGCAGGGAAATATCGCGAGGCTTTCGCGGTGTTTCTGCGAGAAATCAGGCCATGGAGCACCCCTTCGTTCAGTTTCTCCTTGGTGTAGGGCCCCCACCTCAGCTGCGCTGCTCCTGACGTATATTTTGGAAATAACACAAAACTCCTCCTTGCCCTTCCCCCCGGGGCCCTGCTTTACGGTAATTTGGAGACCCAAAATTACCTAGATTTCTTGAGTTTCTTTACCTCTCATTCAGTTCCAACCTGTAATTCACTGTGGGTTGCCCCCTCCCCTAGCCTCATCTGCTGGGGTGCCAAAAAATTGTATACACATGACTTACATTTATCTTTTGTTACCGGTATATGTTAAGTATTATAATTTTAATAGTTTTTCCATTATATTGTGTATACATTTTTTGGCATCCTCTGTGGAAGCTTTGCCTTAAAAATAACTATGGAGTTACGCTACTCTTAAAAAGGTGTTCTGCTAAGGGATAATCCTGGCATCCTTTGATGGGGTCAGTTGTCTGTTGATTATGGACTTGGCCATTCAGAATCGTGGGAAGAGAATGACCCCAATACTATCTTGTGTGAAGTCTGGGCTTTTGTGAAAGATCTTCAGCTACAGATAACATTCTAATAAAATCAACTGGGTTTTACATTTTAAAGTTTTATAGAATTTTCTGTTTCAAAACTTCTGCAAGTGTTGCAACCCATTTGAAAACTTGGAACACTTAGATGGATTGGCATCTTTTAAAGAAGACATTTCTGGCTTTTAAAATAAATTTCCTTTTAAAATTCTTTTCCAGAGTTTATGAGAAATTAAATTTACATGTTAAGTGAGATTTACAAGACCATTGACACTTCATATTAGTATATACAATTAGCACAAATTTTATGCACCTTTTGGCATTTAATAGTCGTGATATCTTTAGACTCAATATTTTGATTTGTTAATGTTGGTGGAAGAAATTATAAAGTGCCAAACTGTTAGAAGTAATCTAAAAACATTTCTAACCTACAATGCCAAAAGACTTTGTAAGTTAATTGATAAATTATTCGTTTTTTGGTAGTAATTTTAATAACAATTATAGGCACTATCAATTATAAATTTTACATTTTAAAAAACATTTTATATTGTAGAATGATGTGAATAGTAAGTATGGATGGTTTGTTTTTTGGTTGGGGTTTCTGACATAAAGTAATGTTTCTTATTTACAGTTCTTCCACAGTAACATTTGTGGGAATAAATACAAAGCTAGGGAGGAAAAAAAGTTAGGTCCTTATTTTTTTATTTTTTAGTAAGCTGTAACACTGTTCAGCTTGGGGAAGTGCAAGTTTATAGCAGCTCAAACTGCACAATGAGCAGGGCTTTGTAAGGATACTTTCTCATGTAAGGATGTTTGCTTTATTTGTCTCCATACATCTAAGAAATTTAGGAAATTATTCACTGGCTAAATTTTTTGGTTGCATTTTTGAAATCGTATTTTAGTCATCTAGAGGCATTAGGAGACTAGGATTTAAATGGACTAAATAAAGTGGACTAAATAGGATTTAAGTGGACTAAACTTTTTTCATTTCATAGAAATGAACTTGTGGTAGACAAAACAAAGAGGAAAAAAAGGAGAGAACTCTCTGAAGAACAGAAACAAGAAATCAAAGATGCTTTTGAACTGTTTGACACCGACAAAGATGAAGCAATAGATTATCATGAATTAAAGGTAGTATACTTTAAAATATAGTATATTTTTTTCTGTTAAAATGTTTTGCATTTTTGACAGTTAAAAATACATTTCTAAATAAGTATTTTAACTTTTGGAAATTTGAAACCCTTTTAAATATTCACAGTTAAATGCTATAATAAAATTGAATAGTACTCCTCTAATATACTGTAAAAAAAACTTTTTGATGATAAAATGAATACGTAGTATTTTAAATGTGAAAAATACATTCCTATGGAGGGGCTTATTTTTCGTTTACATAATTAAACTTTTTCAAACTACAGGATATAAATTGTTCTTAACTATATTCCCACTTTTTTTTTTTTTTGAGACGTTCTTTTTTCTAGTTAGTTGGGGGAGTGTTATTTAATCTGAACATTTTCCTAACACAGTTTCAACGTACTTTCTCTGTTGCAAACAACATACATGATGGTGTGATGTTGACCCAATGCTAATGGGGAAAAATGTCTCCTTTAAGGCTTAGAATTATTTATAAAGACACAAGGGCAAATTAGTGTTTGCGATAGTGTGGATCTGACACTCAGGGCAATGAGAAAGCTTTTATGTAGTAGCTCTTTAGCTCCTTTTCCAGCTTTTTTTAGTTTTTCCTTTACAATGTCTCTTTCATTTGTTGCCATTGTTATTATCTTGGTTTGGGGCCTTATTTCACACCTGGAGTTTCCTAGCTGGTTTCTCCATTTCTAGTTCCACTGTACACTACCATTAGATTCATCTTTCTAAAATCCTTTCACCATATTCTTCATTGCTTATAAACCTTTAGTGGTTCCTCATCATACACTGTGTGAAATTCAGATTCCTTGGATCTTTATTCTATGTTCTCCACACGACCACCTACTTTTCTCATTTGCTAACTGCTTGCCCTTGAGCTCTTCCCATGCAGATAAGGTAGACTGCTCTGTTCACTGCCCTCAAGCTTGTTCTTTATTTTGGTGTCTGTTTTAATACCAGTCATCCTTTTCTAAATACCCTTCTATTCCACTTTATCCATACATCAAAGAACAACTCGAATGTCTCCAAGTAAGACTTCTTTACCCAGTAACACGTCTCTCCTTCCTTTATACTGGTAACAAGATCTCTTTCTCTAGACTCAGGGTCATGTACCACTCGATAACTAACTAATCATGGAGGATCTGATGATAATTCTTTAATGTTTTTTAATCTCTTCTAGTGTATAACTTTATACTATTCTATGTTTTTTTTTCATTTTGGTTAATCCTTTGAGAACAAATAATTTGTCAATCTGTGCACTAATTCAGTACATTGTATGATATGTTCCTTAAACACTCATTGATTGGTTTGTCATAAAAAGATATATGTTTTAAAAATTTCTATTTCAACAGTGAAGAAAAACTACCTCTTTGCTATTTTAGGGACAGAAAACATGCAAAAAAATGTGTTGTCATATCTTAAGTTGTAAACATTTAAGAATTTGAAATTACTTTTTTTTGCAAGAATGCTTTATGATTTGCTTTACCCTTTTAATCCAAAAGGTGGCAATGAGAGCCTTGGGGTTTGATGTAAAAAAAGCTGATGTACTGAAGATTCTTAAAGATTATGACAGAGAAGCCACAGGGAAAATCACCTTTGAAGATTTTAATGAAGTTGGTGTGTATTTTATTTTTTTATTTTTTAAAGATTTTCTTGGGGAATTGGGGGAGGGAACAGTGTTGGGGAATCGGGGAAGGGGAAAGACAAGTTGCTGTCCTTTTGTTCTTCAGTCTAGTTGTGGAGGACGTCACTTCACTAGGCCATGTTAGTATTATTGCGCTCTTCCCGGGTGAGGCAGTTGCTTGCCGCCATTGGATGGCTGCTCACGGCGGCTCACAGCAGCTAACACCGGCTGCCGGCCACTCACACTGGCTGCCGGCAACCCAGGGTAGTTTTACAACAGCCCACTGCAGCAGGGCTGCAGTCTACGCCGTTTCTGTCGGCTCGCGGCAGCCCAGCTCCAGGTCAAGCTGTTGTTCACCATCTTAGCTGTAGAGGGCGCAGTGTCACTGGCCCACATGTCGGATCCCAACCGGGGCCCTGCTGCTCAGAGCTGGTGTCCCAAGCCAACTCTTAACCAGCTGAGCCACTCGGCCGGCCCTAGTTTTTGTTTTATTTGTTTCAATGGCTGGAAATAATCGTATGCATTACTGGAACATAAATATTCCTCTCCATGTATTTATATTTGTCTGATTGCCTTTTATTCATAGTTGTTGGCTATTTTAAGTACTATATCATTGTCATTAATAATTTTAGTAAACATATTTCATCTTAAGTGAATACAATGTTTAAATTGTGATTTTTGTTACCAGTTGAAGCCAGAGTCCCATGCCATCTCCACCTCTTCCTGACTCTCCATTTTTTCTGTGTTACTAATAGAGCAGATATACTGGATTCCTTCTAGAATGAAAGGCCATGGCTAAAACTTCAGCCCTGACTTTCAAAGGTCAACCTTTAGACAGACAGGCTCAGCATGTACGTTAGCTATCCTAAGGCTACCTATTAGAATGCTAGCTGTCAAATAGAAATTTATTACTGTTTGGGAGTCTTTAATAGTCAAGAACTATGTATTCTCCCCGTTTGTGGATTATTTTGAATAATAACTGACCACAGGTGAATATGTTTTAGACTTTGGGACAAGTAACTCTAAATCATAACATTTGAGTCTTAGTTTTATGTACCATCTATTACTATCTAAGGATACTGTTCCACAGTATTTCTGGATGAAGTCTGACACTTAACCACGTTCTTCCCAATGCTAGGAAAAAGTATTAAAATACATTCGATGTAAGTTTAGAATCTAGACAGCCTGAGGCAGTGAGTAACAGGTGTTTTAGGAGTTGCTGCTTTAAAGTAAGATCAAGATAAGTCAGATATTTGTACTCCATCTATTTTTTGGCACATACTACTTGCCTATCTGGTTTTGTTTTTATTTAACATTTGCTGATTTTTTTGGCGTTAGGTACTGTGCTGGGGTGAGGGAGGGGAATTCGTTAAAAGCTATTAAGAGGCTTTCATTTCAAGGAGCTTACAATGTAAATGTAGGTGACCACAAGGTATGGTGCTGTGTGGTAAATTATAATTTTGTCTAGGGCAGGGGTTGGCGAAATCAGCCCTTGGGCTAACTTCAGCTGCTACCTCTACAGTGCCATATCCATTCTTTTATGCTGCTTTTGTGCTACCACAGCAGAGAGAGTACTCAGACAGACCTTATCCTCTCCCTTGCACCCCGCCACCCCAAGCCTAAAATATTTACTACTTGGCCTTTAACAGGAAAGATTTGTCATTTTCTGGTGTAGACCAGTTGATGATATACAGAGGGCATTTTTAAATTTAGGCCTTTGGGAATGGGAGTGGAATATCCCAAGGAGAAGCTTGTGGGTCTCGGAGTAGAGAAAGGCATTCCGGGTAGAGAGAACCACAGAGAGTGGTACCGGAAGTATAGCATGTCTGGAAAAGCTCAGGTAATCCCCTGTTCTAGATGATAGGGAAATGACTGAAAGAAAAGGTAGCATTGGAACAGATGGCAAAGTCTTAACTCTCATGTAGAGTTTGGACTTAAGTCATCAGAGGATCATTATCAGTTTTTCAAGAATAGATGATATGTTTTAGAAAGATGTTGAGAGGATTAAAGATGGGTTGGAAGGAAGAGAGACTGCAGGCAGAGAATAATAGATGTTTTATGCTGAAGGTGATAAGAATGAAAAAGGATACATTTAAAAGTAAAAAAGGTAGCATCTTCACTCTAGGATCTGATCACTGATTAGATTTATGGGATTAAAAGTGTTCAGACTTTTCAAATATGGGAAAATATCTGTTAATGGTACTCTTATCTTTTTGGGGGTGTGGCATTGACAGGTATCTTGGTGATAATGGGAGGAGTTTGGGCTCCAAAATGTTGAGTTTAATGTAATCACTATGTTTGAATAGAAACTTCCAAAAGGCAGTAACAAATATAGTTGAAGCTATATTTGTAGCATTACCTTTAATGATTTTTGATAAACTTTTAATGTGATATATTTTTTAATTTGCTGTATTAAGTGATTTTTATAAAGTGTAAGGCCTATTTTGAGGAAGAAAATTTCTGATAGTATAATTAAATCATTTGAAAATAGAGTTACCTGGACAAATTTATGAAATAGATTGAACCCACCTGAACTGCCTGCATGTCAGTTGACTGATTTTTATTGGGAAAAAAAAAATGTATTTCTTATAATGAAATTCTGCTTTGTAGGACAGGAATAGAACTTGAAAGCATGGAGGAGAGTCACCATAAAGTTTAATGTTTAGCTGTCCAGAATGATAGGTGTTTATAGTTCCCGAGGAAAGTTGCATTCTAAAGCAAATTATTGATAAAAGATTATATAGGCACATAAGTCTGAAGTAACTAACACAATTAAAGCACCAGTGGGATAAGAATTTATACATCTTGGAGCCCCATCTGTTCCCCAGATCACCCTGTTGCTTCTTTAAGTACATTAATACTTTCAGCAAGCTGCTTTTTTTTGTTCACCTGTCATGTAAATTATTTAATTGGTGAAGAAAATTTCTTAACACTTTTTTTTCCCCTTGTCCTGCTTTTTTGTTGGGACTAAATTCAAAATAAGTTGAGTATGAGCCATAGAGTTAAGTGTGGTATTTTATTTTGGTGTTATAGCTGTATATATGCCAACTCCTTTTTGACTGAATATTTATGAGCTTTGATGATTTGCATACTTATAGTAATATATTTCAATTAGTTACTTGGAAGACTTTTGGATAAAATTAATGGATAAAAGAAAACTATCAAATATATGTGTAGATGATTTAACATTAGCTTCAATAGGTGCTATTCTAAAGCTCATTCAACCAAATATGTTGAAAGAACGCAAAACAACAATAATGTATTGGGGATTTGAATTGTATTTTTCCTTTTGGGTGCATTAAAACATTTCAGTGCTTTCCATCTACAAGTATTTGCAAGTTTTTAATGATTTTGTAAACCTCAATAGGATTGGATTATTTTTAATGGCACAGTGAAAGTCATTAATAACTTTGGTTGTAGTGATAGACTAGCATGTAGAATTACTTCAGAGATATTAGATATTTTCAGAATTTTATCTGGTAACTTAAAAAATTTTATACCACAGATTTTTACTTCAGTTTTTGTTATTGTAGCTATTGATTAAACATTGGTAATATTGAGAATATTGAGTTTACTGTATTATTATATAGTATTACATTTAGTATATTAAAACATTGATACTTTCAGCTATTGAGATCTGAAATTACTCAGTTAATTTTTAATTAGTAGTCTGAAGTTATTATTTTGCTGAATACAAGGGTTATGACTTTAGAGAAATCTCCTTCCCTAACCTTNTTTTAATAACTACTTTTCATATTTTGAAAATCCAAAAGATTCTTCTAATCAAGAAGATATCACTAGAATTTTCTTTTACTGTCTGAGATTGTGTCTGTATCAATGATAGCAGTATATTTTATTAATTTGTCAGATTTTTTTTTCTTTGTGTTTTAAGTTGGATTAAATTTGAAGAGCAATTAGTGATACTATTAACGTTAGCCAGCAAACAGCTTTTATCTACTTAGTTTTAATTGTTTTGTTGGTATAACATCTCTACAACTAGGTTACAAACTCCTAGACTTATGTGCTTGATGTCAGTGGAGTCTAGTACAATTCTTGATAATAGTAGACCTTAAATAAATATGATATAAATATAGTCCTTTTTATTTTGTCTCTGTGTGATATAATTTTGCTTACTCTTATAATAGGATGACTTGTTGATGCTATAGAAGTAAAATTTTAAAATATGGATTTGTTTTTTCTTATTTCGGGCTTATTTCTGCGTATTTGGACTCTGATAAGGCATTTTATTGTCAAACTCTAACCTAAGATTCACAGCTTTACTTCTCATCTATTACTTAGTTGGTTTCACAAATGAACGCCTTTGTGATTATACAGGTTTATTTTTTATCTTTTTTTTTTTTTAACATTAGTGACAGACTGGATATTGGAAAGAGATCCACATGAAGAAATATTGAAGGCATTTAAACTATTTGATGATGATGATTCAGGTAAAATAAGCTTGAGGAATTTGCGACGTGTTGCCAGAGAATTGGGTGAAAACATGAGTGATGAAGAACTTCGAGCTATGATAGAAGAATTTGATAAAGATGGTGATGGAGAAAGTAAGTTTTGGGTAAAACGTATTCCAAGTGTTCCTAATAAATACATATAGTAAATTTTTCTAAAACCAAATGATTTTCAAGACCCTCTGCAGACTATATTTAGTGTCATTGTTGTTCATCCTATGATGTGCTTTTTGCATAAATATTTTACATATTCGATTTAGAATGAAGCAAACCTTTAAAACCAACTATACAGATTGTAATATGAGGTTCCACACTTCAAGAAGTTATTTGCTTTGTGGATGAAACATCACCAAAATTTCAGCCATTTAGTAAAATTTCAGCCTTTAATGCCTTCTCCCTCAACCTAAATGCCCTTCTAACCTGTTACTAAGTTTTATTGATTCTGTCCTTCAGATGTTTTGAATCTGTTTTGTGTCTTTGTTTACTGCTGCTGTCCTAGTTCAGGCCCTAATTTCATTGTAGGAATGTTATTATAGGCTCATTGCTTATTTTCTTGGATGGCTGCTGGGTTCAGTGTTGTGTGTGCCGACTGGTTTTACACAATGAAAAAGGCAGATGTGGCCCCTGCCCTCACTGACTTTGCAGTCTATTGTAGCCTCCTATTTCCCTCCATGCCTATAAGCTTCTCCTCCCTTCATAATTCAGTCTATTGATAGCATTCTTTTCCTAAAGCATGGGTTTAATGATGTCATTTCCCTGTTCCAGCACTTGGAGTGATTCCTCAGTGCCGATAAAGTTCAAAGCCTTCTATGATCTGTTTTGCCTTAAATATCTGGTTTTATTTTCCACTGTAGTCTTCCACTATTCCACTTTAACCTTCACCTCCCACACATACACACATTGACAAAATAGGCTCTATCCTGAAATCACTTATTTATTCTGTGCCTTTCATCATGCCATTCCTTCATCCTAGAACACTCTAATTGCTAATTTTTGTCTGCTAAAATGTTACTTGTTTTCTCAAGTACATTTTAAACTCCATCTTTTTCTCAAAAGCCTCTCCCAATGGTCTGTGTTTGTGAATTATGAGATTTCCATTGAGGTCCCATAGCATTTAGAGGAATCAACGATTTTGACACTTTTATACCCTGCCTTGTGTTAGTTATATATATGTGTATATCGCCAAGTATGTTGTAAGCCCCTTCAGCGTAGTATGGAATCACAGTGTGAAAGGCCCGAGGCTTTGGAATCATACAGACCTGGATTTGAATTGGATCTCTAGCATTTGCTTAGTTCATATGTAATTTTGTGCAAGTTGTCAGAGTTTTCTGAGTGTCAATTTTCCCGTTTATAAAAATGAGAATGGTAATACCATATTAAATGAAGTTAGTTGAAGGTGCCTAGCATTAAATATAAGCTTGTTTTCCTTTTTTTTTTTTACTCAACTGTATATTGCTCTGCATTTTCTTGAACATAATGAGTGCTCTAATGTTTGTTGACTTAAAGCCCTAAGCACAGGAGTGTGGTTTACAGTAGGTATATGTTCATATAGTACCAACTATACATACATACATAAATAATATATACATATACAGCTAGCATCTTAGAAATATTGGCATGCTTTAATAAGGAGGTAAGATAGTAGCAACGAGCTGTCAGTTCACATTTGTAGATTGTCTTTTAGAATTGTGCATTATTGTGCTTTCTCATATTTATGTGAATATTAGTTCAGCATTATAAAACTTTGCTGTTTTTTAATCCTAGTTTCTTGAAGAGTATTGATATAGCTATTTACATTTTAAAACAAGATGATTAAAACTTGAGAAAATTAAAATGATTTCTTAAGCTGTCTCTAATGTTTGGACTCAGAATCCACTGCTTTAATATTAAAACAATAAATAAAATTGTGTCTTCCCTAGCTGTTATGACCATAAATTAGCTTTAAGGGAACTATCCTGTAAAGGTACTATCTTCAGTGACATAAAGAATCTTGGTATGTTTATTTCATAAATCTTTAATAATGGCTACTCCATGTGTCAAAAGATCAGAGTTATAATTTTTTTTTTCCTGTACTAGGCATATACAATTAGATTTTGGTTATTAGCTTCATTTGACAGTAGAAGAAAATATCTATTAGGAAGCAGCCTCTTAAATTCAAACTTGATGTGAAACTTTGCTTAGAAATGTGTTCATTTCTTCATCCCTTGTGAGATTGTTCTGTCTGCTGCTTTTGAATTTCATAGTTCATACCTGTGCTTCATTGCTTGAAGATTTATTTTAGTGCATGCTCAAAACATTCCTTCAGTCCTCACTGCTTATATTATTACTCCATTTTAAGTCACTGTACAACTGTTGCTTGGGTATCCTACTGTCATTTATTCAAATGACTTAATAGGCAAATAACATTTTTTTTCTTTTTTTCCAAGTGATTGGTTACAAATAAAATACAGCTTAATCTCTTATTATTAAGATTTGTTTATTTTCTTGGGGAAGAGGGTGGTCTTATATTAAAATACTGTAATCTAGTAGTTTTTATTCTGGGATATGGGTCTCTAGAGGTGACGGGTCTTCTGAGGTGTTGCATGGGTGGGGTCTGGGAGTTCATGTATGTGTCATGTTGTCTGTAGACCATACGAATAATAATACTGCACATGCATACTTGTACTGCTATGTTTCATTTATATCTGTAAATACTATTGTTAATAAGTATTCTTTGTAGAATATGATTCATAGTAGCTTTTTTACTTTATTTTCAAACAAGACATAACTACGTATAGTTGTTATTGTGGCAAGTTCAGAAAATTTTTGTTGCAATGCATATTCATATGATGAAAAGAGTGAAAATTACAGCTCTAACCCATTTAGTCTGGCTTTGGGATACTGCCTTAACTTATATGGATCTCTGCAGCTATATGAAAATCTTCCCATTTTTGAAAAAGGAAGTTAAATATTTTGTAATAAGTTGTTAATCTGATCACTTCTTTTGGATTCTTCTTGCTGCAAACTTTTGTTTAGATATCCTACTTTCTTCGTATATGTTAAACGATCATAATACTTTGCTGCCTTTTTTGGTGGACTTCAGTAATTCTTTTGTCTTTATGAATTTTTCACACTGTTCAGTATTTAAGAGCCATGAAATTGTTTTTATTGTGTATATTAGAATGATAAACATGGTGAATGAGGGATTAAAGGAAAAGATATATGAAATATAGATAGAGCTGTGGTAATGATATAGAAAGAATCCCTTCTTCACCATTTCTCCCAACATACATAAAGTAAAACAGTCTTTTTGGAAAAATGGAAGCAACTTTTAAAAAGCCAAAGTGACCAATCTTGTAAATAATTATGATGAGTGTTAACATTTATTTAGTAGTTAATGTATATTAGATTCTGTGCTTACCATGCTACTTTGTGGGTTATGTCACTTAATTTTCATAATAGCTTTAGTGAAGTAAATACAGTATTATACTTGTTCATGCATAGGATAGATGCATGTGTACAAGGAAACTAAAGCTCTGAGAGATTAATTTACCTGTCCAAAGTTATCACAAAGCTAATACATGGCAGAGCCAGAACTCAAAGTCAGATATCCATAATAACAACATCCTTTTAACTAACACAGTATTTATTGCCTCTTGTGCTATAAAGTTCAATATTAATTAGGGATCTGTGTTTATGGAGTTTTAAAAATCACATACTATTATAGGAAGCAATGGATTAGTAAAATATTCAGTTGGCACTTCAGATGCTAAAATTTGTATTTTTCCAAAATTTGTTTTTTTCCCCCTGAAGCCAGATGGTCTCTAATGTACTTAATTTACTTAATTTCTTGAAATTTCTTTATTTTAATTACATGTAATATGACTCTACAAAATGATTGATTTATGAAAATTTTGTTAAAAAGGCAGTGTAGAAGAAAATGAAGTGTCATATTGTTTGATTCAGTAAATATTTTATCAAATACATATTTTAAGGTAGATACTGTGCTAGGTTTATTAGCTGTAGGCACCTTGCTATCTCAAAGGTTATAAAACCAAATGTACAGAGGCATTACAGAGTCTCATAAATGTCTGAAAGGCTCACTGGCGACAAAGGAGCTCGTTTTATTTCCATCGCCACTTCCTTTCCACTTTTTTTGTTTTTAAGTATTCTGTTTTTATGTATGAAGTTATGGAATAGATTAAAATACTTTTGAAATGCTATAATACTTTAAGGTGTTTATATATAAATAATAAAAATTAAGTGTTTTGTGGTTTTAGAACACAATATGAAGTTTAATTTGAAAAATGAGTACTGAAATTTTACATTTGAGAGGAAAAATGTTCTAGATCTTTAAGTAGCAAAAGTACTTTTTGAAATATTTTGATCATGGCTCTATTATACTTTAAAATGATTTATAAACAAGGCTGCTTTAATTTTGTTGTTTTTCTTAAAAATATACGCTTCTTTCCTATTTTGATCTAGATTCGGTCTAAATTTTTAAATCTTCAGGGTTTGTTAAATGAAATTGTTTAAAATTTTTATATATTTTAATTTTTTTTAACTGGGGGAGAGAGGAGTCATAGCTTTCATAAAATACGGAAACATTCACTTAACTGCAAAGATTAAAGATCACTACAACAATTTGTAAGATTACTGAAAGTATTTTGAATATTATAGATTTTGTATTCTCCTACCACGTCTGTCATGTCTTCTAGATTTTTAATATTGAATGCATGGATTCATGGTTCTTCTGGACAGCTCATTCTTCTTAACTCTGTATAGCTTATTTTTGCAGTTTTCTATCTTCAACGGTTTTTTATGGTGTTCTACCTTAACTTTCTTTCCACCACCTGTGAAACCAAATCCTATATTTTTATTTTAGAGCCCAAGTCAAGATTTTTTACCTGAATTTTTCTCATCAGTAATGTTTTTTCCCATTATGATGGATTTTATCAGTACTTATGTAGTTTTATTTTAATAATCATGCTTTGTGTTATATAGCATTTTTTCTTTGTTTCAGGTATAAAATGTGACTAATGTGACTACTTGAAATGTTTTTTTATGTGGTTTCTGAAACCAGTGTATTTTTTTTTATTCCTGATGTACGTATTTAATCCCCTCAACATTTTTTTTTTTTTTTAGCTGAGCCATCCTGCCACCTGTTGGCAGCTCAGCGGCAGCTCAGCTCAGGCCGTGAATCAAACCGGTGACCCTGTTGCTCAGAGCTCACACTCTTGACCGAACTCTTAACCAACTGAGCCATTCAGCCGACTCTCCTCACATTTTTAATTAATTAATTTTTGTTTGTAACTCACATTATGAATCTTCTTAATCATAGAAATAAAATGTTAGACTAGTACAGTGAACACCTTAAAACCTCCTACCCAGATTCAATAATTAATAACTTACTGTATTTGCTTTATCTACAGTGTGTATATTTTTTCTGAGTCATTTGAAAAATATATAATTAACTTGACTCACCCCTAATATTTTAGCCTGTATCTACTAAAAGTAAAGATATCTTTCCTAACTATGATACCGTTATAGTTCCTAAGAAAATTAGCAATTTTATAATATCACCTAATACCTTCCTCATTTCAATTTCAAGATATCCTGGAATAGGAACCCTGGTGTTTGTTTTGATATAGTACACAACTCCTAGTATGTGTTAACATTCACAAGCACTTAAAAATGTTTGATTGAATGGACTGTTTTCATATATTACCATCGTACAATATTTAAGACTTTAGAAACAACCTAAAAGATTATCTCTGTAGTTCTAAGTATTTTCAGATGAAGAAATGGAAAATACTTAAAGCTACGACTGGAATCCAGGTCTCTTTTTTTCTCATTGTAGTGTTCTTGTTATCATTATCAAAATTATCATTCATAACTTGTACCTTATTAAGGTATGTATTAAGTCTTGGGACTTATGAACTCACCTGTTTTTGAAGAGGAAACATTCTTTTTTGAACATTTCTATTAATCATGCATATGTGTGTATATTATTTTTTAAATTTATATTTAATAAGATCACATTGTTGCCTTTTATCACCTATTATTTCTAGATTGTGTTCTTAAACATTATGCTTTATAAACTGGAGGTTTTTAATTCATTTTATAATTTTGGTAAACAGTGTTTATCAGTGATTATTTCATGCATTTACATCTATATTTTGAAGTTGCTGTATTACCTTTGTAATTCAGATTAAATTTGCACCTTTTAAAATTATGATTTCTCTGGATACTTGGGAGATATGGTGACCTGGTTTCATTTAGTTTTTCTTTAAAATAGGCTTTTAAACAAAGTTCAAAAACCAAAAATTTGATTTTTTTTTATTAATTCTTATACATTTTCATCCTTTAGAATTCTAATTTATATGCATGATATATTTATGCTTATTTAGGAAGGGGGAGGGTTTGCTAAATGAACTAGCAGAATAAAGATTGTAAAGAGAGTTTAACCATCTAAGAAATTAAAATTTTCAAGCTTTTAAAGCTATTTTACAAGTGTGTACAAATCTTATGATTATAGTGGACTTTTTTGTAACATATATTTTTCCTAGTTACTACTATAGAATACAAATTTATATTTCTTATCACATTTTGTATGTCTTTGCATTCATGAAGTTCTATTTAATAAACATGCTTACCTTTCTGGCAAAGAAGTAAAAGCAAAAGCTATGTCTTGGTTTATTAAGAATTTGTATAATATAAAATTTAAAGATACTTAGTGTAAATTAGTAGTATTGTTCTCTGAAAAAATTTGTATTTCTGACTTACATTTTCTTTCTTACCACAGTAAATCAAGAGGAGTTCATTGCTATTATGACTGGTGACATTTAAAGAATTACAAGGATAAACACCAAGAATGTTGCAGTTACCATCTTATATTCTATTTTTGTGCTTGGAGGCGTGTAAAAAAACTACCAACTTAGTTCTTTTTTCCAAAGGGCCCAAAAATGTACATCTTATGTACTCATATTTTACTACTGTTAAGTTTCTTTGTATGAACGGTATTGTTAGTAGTCTAATAGTTCATAACTTTGTATTTATAATATAGCTTTTATATATATAAAGTTTAAAAAATTGAATCATGTGGTACACATTCTTGGAAGGTTTTTTATTCAGTATAGTAGTCACTTTTGTTTTGGTGCACATGTTTTCCAGACTTTCATTAATAAAATGTTTATTTTAATAGTATTTTGAAGTTTTGTAAATTTTGTTTTATTTTTATTCCAAATATCTATTAACCCTCAATAGTATCTTTCTTAAATCTGTTCTCTTTATATTACTGGTTTTAGAAACAAAATTGAAATACAAATAGCAATAGAATACCACATTTTTCTTTTACAAGTTTGACATTTTATGTTTCCATACAAGATGATCACTCAATGTAAGGATAATTCCTTTTCTAAGAGTCATGTCTGTTAGTTTGGAGGGAAAAAGTATTGCGCGTATAGATCCATTTATCCTGGTGTGTTATGTTCTATAATGCTTGGTATCTTAACGTTAAGTTGTGACAGTTAAATATGGATATTTCCTTCTTAAACTAATCGAATACAGTTTGAATCATCTAACTTCTTGACAAAGTGAAAGATTTAAATTTTGGAATTTTGATCTGTTAAGGTAATTATCATTCAGTTAAACGTCACAGTGATGAAAATAGGAAACTGTAAGCCACAGAAATCGTTTAAGACTATGTTTTACCTGTATAAAGGAACATTCTGTAATTCACCAGGAAACAGTAGAGACAGACTTTGCAGGTATTGGTGGGCTCTTTTGCCTTGTAAAAGTTTGTTGGGGGAAACAGTGGTTAGGGGACATGGCTCATAGGGGAATGTTATCTGTACTGATCTTTGACTAACAATCTGGTTCCTGGTAGTATGGGCTCTTCCAGTAATAAAGTTGAGTTGTCTATTTTAGTGACCTTTCCTTAGATTTCTTCTTTTAAGTCTGAAGTACTGTAACAATATGAGGCACTTTAAATGTTGTGAGCCTCCTAGAATATTACATCAAGAGATATCCACTAGAAATTTAACAAAAAATCAGTAGGGAATAATATAACAGTGGTGGCATTTCAAAGACTTATCTAGAAAGCAAGTTAATTGTTCATATTAAAATTTGATTAAAAATATGAAATCAATGTTTACAGTAGTAACAATGTCCAAGGCAACAAATAGTCTTAGAAATTTTAAAAGTTTTATCAGCCTTACTGATTAATTGCCTTCTAGGTCTTGATCACAAAATATGTTAATTTCCAGGAAATTGAAGAAAAAAGAAAATGAAGAATAAGACACAGATAAAAATAAATCTAGCCTTGCTAGTCTTTTACCACTTCATTGGAACAAATAACCTAAGCTGCTTTTTGTAACAGAGATAACTTCTTTTTTCTTAATATAAATACTCCTTGGGATACAAGCAGTTTTGTTTCTTCTGTTTTTATTATGGGTTGAGGGAGGAGTGCTCACCTGAGTCATTTATGTTTGTGGACAGTTTTCTCCTACAGATGAGTATGAATTATGCTCAAGAATTTTCCAGTGTTAATCAATTATTGTAGAGTTGAAAGATCCATAAAATTGGCTTAGTAGAGGTGGCAATAAAAAGAAAGGAGTGAATTTGCTTTTGAAAAGAGGAAAGTAGAGGTTGATATTAGTCACATCATTATAGCTGTATATATCATGCAATGGCATTTCATGATGTAAAAAAATATGTTTCTTGCTAAACTTGCCTAGTGCATTGCTGTTTGATGTCCTAGTAAGCTTTGATAGTTTGGGATTTGCCAGACATGATCTTTACCTTCACCTTTGTTATAAGCCAACAAAGTCTACTTTTTAAAGAAGCTGTGTCCCTATTAGCAGCTCTTACATTAGAGTCTGGAGGTGGGTAGTTGGAGTAGAGGGGAAATCAAAACCATATTTGTTATGCACTTTATATGTGGTAGGTACTGTGCTACGCCTACTTAATCATTTAATGCAGGAAATTCGTGCAGCACTTCTAATGGGAGATTTTCACATTTAGTTGGTGTGCCAGTGTTAATGGCCTTAAATTAGCAAACATGAGTAGACTATCCAGTTGAGTGACTAATGGCCTCTTCCATTAGCCATCTACCTGGTGGTAGTCTCTGGAAGTGAATTCTCGGTTTCCTAGTGATGTGTTCTTTATAAAGATTGCTTACAGTGTTCCGAAGATCAATGTGAAGAAGGTAAAATAATTTCAAAAATCACTTAAACATGTAATTGAATTTACGTTACATAAGTAATAAAGACATTGCATAATGGCAAAACTTTTATTTAGCCCCGATTCCATTCCCATTCTTCTGAATAGTAGTAGTG
Source organism: Hipposideros armiger (assembly GCF_001890085.2). Taxonomy (NCBI): domain Eukaryota; kingdom Metazoa; phylum Chordata; class Mammalia; order Chiroptera; family Hipposideridae; genus Hipposideros; species Hipposideros armiger. The sequence continues at coordinate 1,030,196 of NW_017731407.1, forward strand.
TCAGTTCACCTTCAGACAGAAAGAGAAGAAGGGCACAACTATGTATTTTAACCGAGGGTGATATGAGGAATAGGTTGAATTGGTACTGGAGAACCAAATAATCAGAAAGGGAACATGAGATCATTCACTGCAGGAAGCAGCTACCTCCCCTAGAGCTGAGGGGACAGTGAACCCAGCAGCTTAGACACAATATCTTGTAGAGAAGGCTCTGGTACACTGGTAGGTGGCGCTAATATTGATGGAATGAGGAGGCTGGTTTGGGGAATGCTGAGAAAAAAACGAGAGGAATTGCTGGAATGAAGAGCAGTTGCCCTGGGGATACTGATGAACAATAAGCAAACAGGAAATAGCAAGATTCTTTCCCCCTCTTGCCTTCCTGTTTTACTCTTCTGGTCCTATTAGTGGAGCCTAACAAAAATGCACCTGGCAAAAAAAAATGAAGTTTTACACCGTCCCAACCCCAGTATTACTGAGTTGAGTATAGTGGTTTAGAGCCATGGGGAAAAAATTGCTTAATAACCGGCACAATTGACCATATATTTTATCATCTGACCCCCGGGTTACTTGAGAGTGAAGAGGCTTGTGGGAGAATTTTATGTTGGGACAGCAAATGTAATTCAGAACAATCCGAGACCAAGAGGAGATATGGTTACCTGATCTTTGGGAATGGTAGCCATTGTTATTTTAGAAAAGATTATTTCAACCTGTTTCCTTTGTGCTTATATGAAAGTATAGAAATGATTTTTTTGCATGAATATTGCATGCATTCTGCAGCTAAGTTTTATGAAGGAAATATCTTTAAAAATTTAGTAACATTAAGTGCTGCTGTATTCCAGGCACACACAGATGTTTACATACATTATATATTTTAATCTTAATATATGGGGTACATACTTAATCTTAAAATCTTACATACATAAAATAATATGGGGTACATACTGTTGGATTGTCTTCATTTTACAAACAGAAAATCAAAGCTTAGCAGGCTTAAGTAACTTGTTCAAGGTAAAAGAAATTGGAATTGGAATTTTATCCTAAGCTTTCTGGCTCCAAAGCCCACTTATAACCACTAGATTTTACTGTGTCCTTACAATGACTTTTATAGACTATTTCAAGGGGTAAAGGATCAGACCTTTAAAACTACAAAACTGAAAGAAGTAGAATCTGGAATTCAGAAGCTCAACAGCACAAGCGTTTATTAAACCACATGTCTTAATCTAGCATGGCATGCGTTGTATTGTGTTATTCTATGTGAGTTAGTTTGGTGCCAGACCTCTGCAAGCTAAAAATCTTAGTCTATATTTTTGTAGTCATGGAGGCAACACATTGAAAAAGTAGATGTTTGGGAAAAATACATTAATTACAAATAAAATACTAAGCATATACTGAGAAAGTACATACTGAGTAGTAAAAGCTCATAAACAGTTTGTATTTTGAGAGTAAAGTTTAGTAAAACATTTTTCCCTCCAATTAACCTTTGTGGAGAAGATGTTATTTTAGGGTTTGCTTGAATGAAAAAAGAACTCTTATTCTTAGTAGGAAATGCAAGAAATCTTGGGTTTAGGAATATGGCTGGTTAAAAGGATGTGTGAGAGGGTCTTTGAGGCATCAAGCCAAAGAGGAGGAGGGTTTATGGACCTGGATCTAATTTAAAGCAAAGCTCTTGTAGGTTTCATTGGAGGTGCATTGGTCAGAGAGGGGGTCATTTTAATAGTAGAATGATTCAGTAGAATTGTTCAGGATTTGGGTTGCAAGCAAGAATTTGTGGAATAAAATATGGCAGTCATCTGGATGACAGTTTAGTTGGGTCTTGGAGATCTTGGTTAACCAGCCTAGGCTCACCCATTCAATTGAAATAGGTAATTTATCTACACGTCCTGATTTTGACTTCAGTCATTTGTCATCCTATCGTTAAAGCATTCCTTGGAAACTTTATCCAGAAACCCTATGGAAGATTGACATGGTATATCTAAAACTTGTGAGACCAAATCTCTGGTTTATTTGAGATAATATATTTTCGATAGAGTTACTGCTGTGTACTCGAAATATTAAGTGTAATTATTAATAATAATTGTCTACAAAACCTAAATTATTCTTTTTTCTAAAGAAAAGGATAATTTTCTTTTCTCTGGAAATCTGTACCTTGTGCTATTCTGAGATATGTAAAATATTTTTTCATTATATAATTTTGGCAAGATTGCTGACATTTTATAGAATCAAATAGCAGGATTATTCCCATTTTATACTTAATTAAATATTTTTAAATAGGTTTTCTTTATTCCATAATAAAAAAAATCAGGGATACTTAATAGAATCCCTGTAGTCTGACATTTCTAATTTTAATATGCTTGTAACATTTGTCCAACACACCACTGTTTTTTGAAAAGAGCGATCATTTTCACTCTATGGTATCGTAGACTGTCTGTCCCCAAGGTCTTCCAAAAAGTCCGTGTAAGCCTGACAACTAGGAAACATGTACTGTTGTGGAACATAAATTCTGGCGATTTATTCATGCAAGTCTGCATACATCAACTAACATCAGCTAAATGCTAAGTGATAAAAATGTTTCCAAATCATATTCCCTACCATTGAGGACCTTCTTAAATTTAACAGCAGGTTAAAGATTTGGCGTTGGCCTACTGAGGAGCAGTCTTTCATTAGAAAATAGACACTGCTTGTATTGAAAGTTCATGTATTTAAAGTCTGCCAAGCAGGTCGACTTAACCATACCCTAAGCAAGACCTACGTTTTCCTTTTTCATTTTATATTAAGATAAAAACGTTCAATTACATCTGACATAGCTGGCCAAAACTGAATTCTCAGGAGACTTTTTCTATACCTGACTTGCTGGGAGATAATTGTTTCTAATCTAAGTCCTAAGGGATGGTGGGACGTTGTTCAACATTGGCAATAAAAGTAAAGTAACTCCCTCAAAGGAAAAAGGAAGCAGCAGTAAGATTTGGATTCTAAAAATTTTCCTATGAGAAAACTTTGTTCAAATCTAGTTGCTTGGTCTCACTACTATAGCGAAGATTGAAAGGGAAAAAGAAACGGAAAGATTTAAAAAAACGAACATTTCATATCCTAATTACCTCACTTGATTTGGGGAAAAATCAGATTATACTTATGAAAATGTTTTGTGAGTTGCAAAATTATATTAAAATAAAAATTGTTATAATTAGTTTTCTCATGTAGTTGGAATTATTAGTGTTTGGGCCCAAGTAAACTACAGTTCTACAGTCTAATGCTGGAAATTCTGGGATTTCCAAGGCCTCTAGCAGATTCTTGGGTGTACCCATACCCAGGTAGCTAGGATATTGCTTCGAGGTAAATTCTATACTCACATTAGTTTCTTCTTTCATAAGCAGATGAGCAAGCCAAGTGTTCAGTCCATTTGAAGGAAATACAGATGGTGCCCAAAAAGTGTATCTACATTTTAAGAAAGGAAAAAACTATTAAAACTGTAATACTCAATATATACCCATCAAAAGATGAATACAAATCACGTTTGACTTCTGCATTTATAAGAGGTGCTCAAAGGGGTTACCATCAGCATAATGTTAACACAGTTTTTTTCCTTTTTTAAGATGAGTACATTTTTTTGGCACCCTCTGCGTATTCTTACAGAACCTGAGGTGTCTCAAAGTAGAGAATTTATATATCATACTGTTATATTTGGTTGAAATAATACTATTATTTCCACTTGTTTGAAATAAGCTTAAAAATCAAAACAATTTATATTTTTACACAAGTTATGGTCAAAAGATTTTTTTTTTTAATTAAAGTAAATCTTGATTCCTAGCAGCTATAAGGGCCTTCACTTCTAGAAGGTTAATGCATGTGAAAAAGAGAGAGAAAAGGCAGATCTTCTCTTAAGAGTTCTTGTTTCTATTTTATTTATAGTTTATATCTCGCCTTTTTCCAAAGAAGAATTTATAGCAAACTTCCCCAGTACAAATACAGTAAGATTATTGGAAACAATAGATCACAAACCAGATGAGAGAAGGAAGAGACAAATCAAGAGTCATCTTCAATTATTTGGGTTTAATTTGAGAGTTTTCAAATTAACTTTGGCTAGCATACAGCTAAGACCTGGGAAAAGGCTTCTCTCCCCCTTCACAAATTGCTACTTCTTTTTTTTTTTTTTCACCATTTTTGCTCTCCTCTTCTTTCCCTTGCCCCTGAGTTTAGAGAAGTGCTGAGTTAACTGAGAAGCATCTCTGGATGAAGTGGGGATGTGAACCTACAACAGCTCCTCCTCATTCTCTAGCACATGTCCCCTCTGCACCACCCCCTAACTCCCAGCACTATAGGGGAGGAAAAATGCTAGACTCCTGCTATGTCTTAGTGTTGTTAATCTACAGACTAGTTAATCTGTTCCTACCTAATCAAGAAACTTGTTTCAGGAATCCAGACTGAGGTAAAGGATGAGGGAGGGACAAGAGGTAAAAGAGTTTGATTTAGAATTACAGTATCAATGCAGATGTTTCTGAAGTGTAAATTAATTTACATATGAGTACTCATTATTTGCCAATGATATATTCCATATACTACTTTCCAAAGAAAATCTAAAACCACAGAATTAAAGAAAGTTAGGATTGCTATAATGTATAGCCCAGTATCTTAAAACATGGCTCAGGATTCTGATTAATCATTGAGGAATACACTAACCATATCAATAGCTACTCAGGGGTTCCTAACCCTCAAGGAAGCCAGAGATTTAGGTTGGTGTTGGGGGAAGCTGGCAGGAGTTACAGAGACATGATGAGTGGCCGGGAGACACTGATGGAAAAGGACTGCTGAGAACTTATTGACTGGGTGTTCACATGATTTATAGATTTACAATCTGATCGTGGATGTTCTGGGATCTCTGGGGCCTCTAGGGTGTGGGAACTAGGTAAAGAAAGACAGTATCATCTAAATTTTAGTTTTTGCTCTGATTCTGCTTGACCTAAGGTTTCAAAAGGGCACAGAATGGAACCTGATTGAGTTCCATACTTTTAAAGTGACATGGGTGGGCATCCACTGATGCAGTTGAATGGGAAACCTGGCTCTGGTTTCACTTCAAGGCCTTCTGTTCATTCATGCATAGAAGTTGGCACACTTATTTCCTCCATTATATATCACTTGTTAGGGTATCATCTCATGTAACCTAATAGGCAAGCTTATGTCTTGGTACTTCAATTTGGTAACATTTTTGTGAGTTTTCAAAGAACAACGATTGTGCTTTCGTATCTAAGGACCCATTTGTCTTGTACGCATTAATAGATATAGACCAATAAGAAGAAGAATCAGCTAGATTCTTGTAATCTATTCATCTAATTTTTTAAAGTTTCTCTGTGTGGCATATTCAATTTGTTAATCTCTGTTAACTTTTATGTTTTAAAGATGTTCTTAGGAAGAGAGTTTTGATTCTTATAATTATGAATGTATCAAGAACAAATTTACATGTAGAACAGATGAGTCAATCCACAGACCTTCTAGCCCCCTTCTTTAATCAGATAATTCTCTTAAAGCTTTCCATATGCATTTCTTCAAGGAAGAATGTACTTGATGTGACAGCCCAAATTAGAAATGATTTGGAAAAGACAGAAAAATAGGACAAAATATTTTTTCAACCTCCACAAGGGGGACCTATTGCTGCAACTAAAAAATTGAATCTGAAGAAGAACATGCATTTCACATGACGGTTACATGATATTAGTTTTTTTTTTAAGTATAGACACATTTGAAAAAATGTCTTTGTATTCCACATAATGGTATTTCTCGTTATAATTTTATTTTTCCGTTAGATATAAAAATTAAAATGTAAAAATAGAGAAATAAGATAGAGTCTCTTGATTTAACCTTTTTTAGTAGAATGACTATAAGGTGAAATACAAATTAAGTCTTTAAGAATAATTTTCATTTAAAATATCTATAGGATGATCTACATAAAGCAAAAAACAAAATCTTTTTTCACAAAGCACATGTTTCAAAATTTTGCCATTTCAGTATATTTTATTCCCTACTCTACTGGCTTTTGTCTGGGATTTAAAGGCTTACAGTTTTCATGAAACGTTTTCATTCGTACTATAGTATTTATAATCACAAAATGGGTAAGTTGTATAATCACAAAATTGGTGAATCTGTCTTAGCTCCACTCCTGGTTCTGAGGACATTTTGTTTTGTGCTTTCAGATTATACATGCTTTCTTATTATCAGGTACTATCTTATTTGTTAATACTCCTATATCTCTTAATATTTTTAAATTTTGTTTTCTGGTTTAACTAATCCCATTTCTATATTCTAGATGTTTTTACCTGACTCATATCACTGTCTTCTTCCTGATTTTATTGATTAGAAGTAATTTACATTAATTGTTCTCAGTGCTGAACAGTGTTGACAAATTCTGTGTGGCAAATATCGCTATCCTCATTTTTCAGATCAGGAAATTGAGGCTGAGAATGATTACATTACTTGACTAAAGTAATACATGCTCCCTTCTGATTCTAAGCCCAATATTTTCTCCACATACTACAGCTGTTTTTTAACATATCCCAAATATAGACTAACCATTGTTTCAAGCATTATTTCCTCAAACTAGACTAGTGAACTCATAATTTGAGTTAGTGTGCCTTCTGACTAGACATGTTCTTCTATTGTGTTTAATAAATGCCAACACATGGTATTTTAGTTGTAGCAAGAGATTTTTTTATAGATACCCTCGTGATACATTCGGCTCAACGATATTGTAGTAATGCCTTTGGATTTCTGCTTGCCCACACACACACACACACACACACACACACACACACACACACACTTCTTCCCAAAGAAAAGTTTTAACTCTGCATTATGAAGGATGGAATACAATTCAAGCAAAATGAAATGACAATGTGTTTAAGACATATGAAAAGTTTTACTTGTACTATTTAGTAATTTTTGTAATATACTTTGTTAAACACTGGGAGGTAGGGAAATAAATAAAGCAGATATTCTTCTGTTGGGATTAATAATTGGTATAACCATCATAGAGAGCCATTGATAATATCTATCAATGTGGGTTTATTATAGCAGAAAATGGAAATGTCCCTTGATAGGAGGTTGATTAAATGGAATACTATATAGCTGTTAAAAAGAATGAGAAAGCTCTATACTGATATGCAAATAAATTTAACTGATATTAAATGAAAACTGTAAGGTGAAGAATAGTCTTAAGCTTTATTTTATGTAAAGTGGAAGAATAAGAATACATATGCACATTTCCTTTTACATACATAAAGAAATTCTTCAAAGATACACAAAGATCTAATAAAAGTGATTACCTGCTTGGGATTATAGGCAAAAGAGAAAATTGGATAGCTGAGAAATTGGTAGGAGAGACAGTTATTTTCTTTAAAGTCATGAGAATATTCTATCTATTTTTAAAATGTATATGTGAGAAAGAAAGAATATGTAAGTTGAAGATTAAGTACCTGCATATACTTTTGCTTCCTAAAATGACAGTAAAGGGATATTTTTAAAAAGGCATACACCCACAGGACAGAATGGGAGAGGAAGAAAGCAAATTTTTGGAAGCTGGAAAGCAGATGAATGAATGGTACTGACTCAGCAGACCTGGAAAGGTAAATTCTTTGCTGACAGTGGAAAAAGCTGAGAAGCTTTCACACAGTAGAATATCCAAAAGGTCCAGAAACTGGCTTCTCCAGGTACCTCTGGAAATGAGATTAAAGGTGGGGCTAAAAATAGGAGGACTGGTTGAAAACTTCTATAAGAAGTACTTAAATCTCCAGTTGCACAGCCAGGCAAATTCCTTTCCCAATCTTCAGATTTAGTCTCTGGAGTAGAAAAAACAAAACAAAACAAAAACACCTCAAAAAAATCTCTAGACTGAAATGTACCAAGAAGTGGCAGGGAAGGGGCAGTAACTTGCTGAAAAAGTGATTCAGTATTTACATACCAAATATCAAGACCCTGCCCTCATCTCTCTTTTCCCACCTTGCACCCAGAGTGTTGCCAATCCAGTCTAGGCTGAAGATGCTTCATTATAAAATCTCTCCAATAGGGCCAGCCGAGTGGCGCGATGGTTAAGAACTGGCTTGGGACGCCAGAGGGCCCCGGTTCAGATCCCACATATGAGGGCCAGTGATACTGACCTCTACAGCTAAGATGCTGAACAACAGCTCAACCTGGAGCTGGGTTGCCGTGAGTCGCCTTGGACGGCGTAGGTTGCAGCCCCTGCTGCAGTGGGTTGCCATGGGCTACCGTATGTAGCCAGCAGCCAGCGTGAGTATCAAGCAGCTGCAGTGAGTGGCCGTCCAGAGGACGGCGACTGATCTGCCTCACCCGGGAAGAGGGCAATGATGGTGCCAACTTGGGCCAGTGAAGCAACGTCCTCCACAACTAGACTGAAGAACAAAAGGACAGCAACTTGTCTGCTCCCCTTCCCCCAATTCCCCAGTGCTGTTCCCATCCCCCAATTCCCCAGTAAAAATCTTAAAAAAAAAAAAATCTCTCCAATAAAGAGAAGAGACATCTGAGGAACCCAATGAGGTGACCAGCCAGAACACCTTACAGTAAAGCCTACAGTTGACAAGTGCTAGCATGAACTTAGGGCTTTCAAACAACTTTTTACTACCTCCCTCTTAAATAGGAAAACCCAAAGACCAAGTAACTGAAGAAAGCTTTTAACATGAAAGATAAAGACTCTAGTGGATGCTGTGCTGCGCTGCTGAGATCTGCTCTTCAAGGACCGAGTCATTCTTTCTCCAGCTGGTATTATTGACTACTGGGGACTCACACCCACGTGGACGAAGGTGTCACTCTGCACAGGGTTACATTCCCTTCCCAGAGCAGTCCGTATCCAGTCTGCTTGAGATGTGGGGCGTGAGCTGGAGGCATACAGATGTGGTTCCCTTGCCTTAATTGGGAACAAAAGTTGGGAACATATCTAAAGGGCCTTCCCAGATCCAGACATCCCTGTGGGATTGGCTATTGCAAATGCATCACAGTTCAGCTTCTCAGTTGGCCTCATGCTGCCTCCCTCACTCACTTAAAATGTATTGTTCCTGAAAGCACTCCCCAATTAACCACTTGCCCCTAAATCTCAGTCTCAGGAAACCCTGCCTACAACAGAATCCAAAACAAATAAATAGAAAAAATTGGGAAGAAAAAGATTAATAACCTCATATAAATAAGAGAAAATATTACATTAATGACAAAAAAGCAAGGCATCATAGAAGAAACATTAAAATTACATAAAAGAGCTTCTGGAAATTAAAACAAATATGATGGCAGAAATGAAAAACTCAATGGATAAATTGGAAGATAAACTTGAGGAAATCTTAGCAAATAGGTCAAAAAGAGGAAAGAAAAGATATTTTGAACGTCAGTCTAAATACCTGGCATCTGAATAAAAGAAGTTTCAGAGAACAGAGAAAATGGGTGTCATGGGAGGGAATAATGGGAAAGCAATCATCAGCAAAATAATTCAATAACATTTCTCAGAACTTAAGGATATGCGTTTCCAGGTTGAGTGCTTGACCCAATTATGACTATAGGGTACTTCGTAGCAAAATTTCAGAATACTAGGGGCTAGAGAGTGAAATGGGAATAGAAGATTCTGGAAGCTTCCAGAGAGAATTGATAGGTCACACACAAAGTATTTGGAATCAGAATGACTTCTTAACACACTGGAAGACTATAGATCAATAGGTTCAATACGGTGAAGAAAAGTTACTTCCAAGCTAATACTCTATACCCAGCTAAACTACTAATTGTGTGCTAGAATAAAGACATTTGCAGACCTATATATTATCTCAAAAAATTTGCCTCCACATTTATCTTCTCCAGAAGCTCCTGGAAAATATACTCCCCTAAAAGGAGACAGTATAATAAGAAACCTAAAGGTGTGGTGTCCGTGAAAGAAGAATCAAACACAAAAGCAAAGGAAAATCCTTGTGATGTGGGTTAAAGGCAATACCAACATGTTGACTGTACTCTAGGCTTAGAGAGGGACCAGTCCAGATTGAAGTGGGTCTGAAGCCTCTGGCAGAAATTATTAAAGAAAATGAAATCACTAGAATACCTAATGTGAATAAAAATTGAGAAGAGATTTAATAATTTTTAGAGTTTGGGGTTAAATTGGTGATAACTACCAAAAAACTAAGCAAAAGTAAAAAGACTTATTAGCTCCAGGAAAATGAAAATTTATGCAAGAAAGAAAAAAAAA
>NW_017731407.1:1041658-1075849 GCF_001890085.2 Hipposideros armiger
AAAAAAAAAAAGGAATGGAGCATGCTTTAGTATTGAGAACCTGAACTTTGGGTTCAGACATCCTATGTTTGAATCTGTTACTTTCTAGCAGTATGCCTTGAACAAGATACTTGACTTTTTGTGCATTAGTAGTCATCTGTAAAACTGGGATAATAACACATCACACAGATCTAGATACTGTGAGAATAATGTATATGTGAACTTAGAATACCACCATATTGCTATATAAATATTTTCAATTTGTTATCTGTTATGGACTGAATTGTGTCCCTCCACCAAATTCATATGTTGAAGTCCTAACCCCCAGTACCTTGGAGTGTGACTGTTTTTGGACATAGAAACTTTAAAGAGGTGATTAAGTTAAGATGAGGCCTGTAGGGTGGGCCCAAATCTAATTTGACTGGTGTCCTTATAAGAAGAAACTAGAACACACCAAGAGGGACACAAAGGATGCATGGACAGAGAGAAAAGACCATGTCAGGACACAGCAAGCCCTTCACACAGCATGCAGAGAAGGCGGACGTCCTCAAAACAAGGAAAGGTGCCTCAGGAGAAACCAAACTTGACACTTGGATACAATAAGTCCCCGACTTACAAACATTTGAGTTGCAAACTTCCGCAGATACAAATGGACCTCGCATTATGAACATTCATAGATGCGAACAAATCGCAGAAGTAGCTCACGTGTCTGCTGGACGTTGTCACAGTTGTGCTGCTGTGTGCTTACCGTACAGTGCAATAGTGCACAGTAGCACAGTGCTCAACCAGAGCCCAGGATGTCCGGAAGCAAGAGGAAAAGCAGTGCTGATGTGGAGGGGACTGCTAGGAAGCGCAAAGCAATAACCATGGAAACAAAAGTGAAAACAATTGAGAGATTGAACTAAGGCGAAAAGATGGTAGACATCACTTGTTCTTATAACATGAATTGTTCAACCATTGGCTTTACATTGTATATTTGTGTCAAAGGTGTTTCAGACTCACTTTGTCAGACTTGCAAACAAATCCGAATTACGAACATTCTCCCAAAACGGAACTCGTTCGTAAGTCGAGGCTTACTGTATTGACCTTCTAGCCTCTAGAACTGTGAGAAAATAATTTCTGTTACTGAAGCCACCCAGTTTGTGGCATTTTGTTATGGCAGCCCTATCAAACTAATACATTCTCATAGTGAAAGATTGGAAAATGAATACCAAAAGATTCAATTTAAACAACTGAGAGTGTTTCTGGGTAGTAGGATAGGATGGTAAGGACTGCTTTTTTTTTTTTTTAAATGAAAACTTTGTAGAGCTCATTAACTCCTTAAACTATGTGTATTTATCACTTAATAACTTCTGGGCTGCCTTTCTTAGCATTCTGGCTTCTCTTTTCATAGGTGCGAGACAGGTGAGGGTAGCGATCCCAGGCCTCATGTCCTCATGAATAATATCCAAAGGCTGCATGGGAGAAGAGGGCATCATATTCACGGTTCTTTTTAAGAAAGGAACATTTTGCCAGAAGTCCCCAGCACGTTTCTCCTAACATCTCAATGGTCATAACTGCATCACGTGTCAGTCCTAAACTAAATAGCCAGAATAATGGAATTGCCAAGGTTGGCTTAATCCAGATAATACTCTCTGAAATTGGGGAGGGGCTCAGTTTTCCTGAAACACACCTCTGATCCATACTTGAATAAAGTCAGGATTATGTTAACAAGGAATAAGGGAAGAGAAAGGCAAATGCCATGGAATAGGGAAGAAGAAATATATTAATAATACATTTTAGCGATAGTTCTGTGAGATAGGCAGGGAAAGTAAAAATTCACTAGGAAGAGGAGAGAAAAAGGGAGAAAAGGTCAGAGGTGAATGTCCTGGCTGCCCACCTTCAGGTTGAAATTTAGAGAGGGGTGTTGTAGGTAGAGATTAAGGGTGATAGAAACACTCAGATACCGAGTGAAAGGACCCTTAGTCCTGGTTTCTCAAGATATAGCCCAGGAAATTGAAAGTCTTTTAGAGAAGTCCTGAAATTAAAATGAAGCCACAATCAATATGTCACTATGTAAGAGATTAGATGGCTAAAGAACAGGGCTGTATGAAGGGTCTGGTATCGTGTGGGTTCCATATAATCTGAAGTTCCTGCCGAAAATGGATTGTATGACTAGAGGCTGTGGTTGAGGCTGGGGACTTTCTGGGAGGCATCCAAAAGAACTGAGAAAAACTGTGGCACTGCAGGGGAGCTCTGCTAAGCTACTGCCTGAGGATAGGAAACCTTTGCTCTACCTCTGCTCTTCCCAGAAGGTGAAAGGGGAAGGAAGGGGAAAGGAGATGGGAAGGTGAAAAACAGCCCTGACACGGACTTTGAGTTTTGCATGGACTGAATATTCGTAGCTTAAAATGCAAATTTCTCTCATCTATAGGAATGGGACTCCAGAATAAAAGATCAGTTATAGAGAAAAATTGCCACATTTATCTCACCTCAAAGTATATGAATTTTGGCCTTGCAATATTTTGCATATTTCAGGATTGTCTTCCTTTTTTTTCACCTTTGGGGGAAACGTTGTGGGAAAGTAGAAAAGGAAAGAAGGAATGTGAAGATGGAGATGCATAAGGTCCTCTGGAGAAATGGGTAATGTTAGATTTACCTGGTTTTAGAGAACATTCGTTAGGATTATGTAAACATGATGTAAAATTATTTAGTTAACCACTTTACTCTAAAATGTTAATGTGGTTAATAAAATATTTTTAGTATAAGTAAAACAAATATGTCATGTAACTTTTTTTAATGCAGGCATTAAAATGTTTTTTTATTATGTAAAGGTAACCATGATTCAGTACAGAAACCAGCAACTAGGTTACTTATATTTATTTTGTTTGCACTATGTTTCCTCTTTACTACATATGTTTAACCAGGTGGAAAAACAACAGAAAATTTCCATTTTCGAAAACAAATATAACCTGGTCAGGAGTTGAATTTATATTCTAATTGCATTATAATAAACCAGGAATGTTTACGGTTGAAACTAGCACCCACTTAAAACTCAACACATGTATAACAATAAGAAAATTTGTTGGCCAAAATGTTGTAATAGCTACTAAAAATACATGAATACATTTTAATATCCAGACAGGAAGTAACAGGCATACAGTGTGTATTGGAACACATGTATCATGTGGACAGATGCCAGAGTTATGTAGCTACAGATTCAAGTGTGATTTAGAGATACAGTCACTCTGTATGCATGGGCATTGCCTCCATTAGCATTAATAGTATTTACATGCACACAATTAGAGGAGAGAACTGAAATTTGCTGAAAGGCAAAGGAGGAATGATTTTTAACTTAGTTTGTAGTTCTAGGAGCGTGGGACTGTATTATTAAAAGCTCTGTGAAAGGCCTTAATTTAGGAACTGAGATATAGAAGCTGTATATCAAACTGTAGTACTTCATGTATACTTTGTATTATTAGAGAACAGTGAGTCAAGCAAGCCAAAGAATTTGCCAAAGGCTGTTCTGGAATCATGGTACTGTGTAGAAATGGGAAACAGTATATGAATTTTGAATGTGGATTAATTTGAGGAATATGACCAATTGTTACTCTGGGACAAAATGTAATTGATGCTATTGTGGCCATTAGTGGGTGCACAGACACACACAGACACACACTAGTTACTTATATTTCCTGTATTCACCTATAAGCATCTATTTCCTACCCACGCTTTAGGAAAATAAAAACATTTTCAGCCTATTGAGTGTCTTTCTTTTTCTTGCTGCAAGATTATCAAATAAATTGTTGAATCCTAAATTCCCAGGGAAATTGTGGGGGGGAAATTAGAAGGAAAAGTAAATTTGTATCCTTCCGCTATATACTACTTCATGAAATACACCTATTCCTTTAGTGAGTACCAAAAAGAAATAAATTAGCTAAATAATGAATTAGTCCAAGATGGCGACAAGTGATAGATTTAACTTTCTGTGGGAATAATTATATTTGAAAGTACAGTTTATTTTGGAAAGCCCCTGAGCAATATATTCATTCATTCATTTGGCTCATTCTTAGTGAATGTCTCCTATGTGCCAGTCACTTTTCTGGCTCTGCTGACCCAGAGGCGAATAAGATAAAGTTTCTGACCTCATAGATTTTATGTGAGCAATACACATTAAGAATTTTAAAAATGTTTATACTTTTTGATTTAGTTATATTTTTATTAGTCAAATCTGATAAATACTTAGAGATTTGCACAAAGATTGATGTATACAAATTCCCATTGCATCATTATCAAATACCTAGATACTTTTGCATATGTTTTGAGATTCTCTATAATAGAGATGGATATCTCTGGCTAGGGACTAGGAGTACTTTTAATTGTCCTGATGCTTTTCTGCCCTTTCTGAAGTTCCTGAGCATACATTGCTTTTTTTAAACAAAAAAATGCTTTTACTCTAAAGATGCAAAAACGGATGGACTATGGGGGTAGAAGATAATTGTGAAAAGCAAGGCCTCACTATTTCCCTTGTGTACACAAATCGTCTTTCCTTGATTTCTGAAAGGTTGCTGGTATCTATCCCAAAATCTCTTAGTGGATTCTTCTACATCATGATAAGCTGGCCCAGAAGTGTTTCAAGTGCTGGATATGAGTAGAAATGTGTGGGCCGGACTTGAGCCTTAAGTGAGAAGAAACTATGGAGTGACCCTGATTGTTTTCCTACTTCTCACAAAGAGATGTAAATTGTCAGGTGCTCAAATGCAAAATAACATCATAATGTATCCACAGGCATTCCGGTCTAATTTGGGGCCAATGGAAGGATTGAATTGTCACCCCTTCTGAAGTTAGTTAGGTGGACTATGGACTAATCGCATGTTTTGGCTAATGAGATATGAGCAGAAGTGATATCTGTCAATATATTAGGAGGTGGGAGTGGCAAGAGCCTGTGTGCATTGTATGGTGTCCCTTGCTGTGATGGTCATGAAGCTATATGTTAAGACAGAGCTTCCACAGCCCGAGTTTCTTAGTGACTTAGTGACAGGATGGAAATCTCCTGTGATCGTCCTTTAATATTTATCATGGAAAGAATAAAACTGGATGTATTAAGTTCCTATATTTTGGAGGTCATTATCACATAATAGTTCAGTCTCATTGAACCAATAAAAAATGTAAACAAAAATGATGTTTCGATACCTTAACACAGATTTCCATCCACAGATCACTCATTGAATAGTTGGTCTTTCAAATGAATAGTTTGATTTTTTTTTTAACCCAAATGGTTATCATACATTAATTATTTAGGAAGAGTTGAAATCTCACACATCGCATAGTTAACGCTTCTAATATCTATCCTCCTAAGGCAAGGAGTGTCTCTAGGTTTCAACTTTGGCTTTCTAGGTGGGTCATATCAGTCACCGGCAGTTAACAAGATGGTGGAAGTTGTTCCAGCAGGGCTGTGAAGTAATAAAAAATATATAAATTGGTCTCTGTCTGTATCCCTTCCCCCTTCCTGTTACAGAGCTCCTAAAATCCTTATAAATAGGGATGCTAGAAGACTCTTTTGTTCTACCATTTATCTTTAACCCGTTCCTGACACAAATCTCCTAAGACCTTCACAGTTTCCATTGTGACAGTAGTGTCTGACACTGAGCTCCTACATCCTTTGGAATTTCCTGGGTGACAGGAATGTCTTTTGTTCTAATGAAGTGACTCTAGGTGGCTTTCTGGTTGGGGGCTGGTCACCAGAAAAACCAAACCATGATCAGGAGCTTGAAACTTTCAGCCCCACCCTCCATTCTCTGGAGACAGGAGAGGGGCTGGAAATGGGGTTAATATTCTATCATGCCTATGTGATAAAGCTGCCATTAAAATTCCCATAGTTCCCATAGTAGGGGGTGGCTGGTTGGCTCAGTTGGTTAGGGCACGGTTTAATTTCAACATGGGCCAGTGAGCTGCGCCCTCCACAACTAGATTGGAAACAATGTCTTGACTTGGAGCTGATGGGTCCTGGAAAAACACACTGTTCTTCAATAAAGTTTAAAAAAAAAATTCCCATAGTACAGGGTTCAGGGAGCTCCTGGGTTAGCCAGCACATCACCACCGGGAAGGTGTTGCATTTTAATTCCAGATTCTGTCCTATGTATCTCTTCATCTGACTGTTCATGGGTATCCTTTATCACATCTTTTATAATATAATCTGGTAGAATATAAATAAGTGTTTCTCTGAGTTCTGTGAGCTGTTCTAGCAAATGTTTGAATTTGGGGAGGGGGTCATTGGGACCTCCAATTTGTGGGGTATGCACTAACTCTGGTTAGTATCAGAATTGAATTGAATTGTAGGATACCCAGCTGTTGTCACAGAAAATTGCTTGGTGTGAGGAAAAGACCCCACACATTTGACATCAGAGGTACCGTGAGTGTGGTAGTGTGTGAGAGTAAAGGAGAAACACACAGAATTAAGTTTTTCCTTACAAAGAGCTCATTACCTGTAATCAAATCTGCTGATAGAGGGGCAGCCTGTGAGTTCTTTTGTGGCTCAGCCACAAAAACCATCTACAAAAATAAGGCTGTTGCTTTAGATGTGGGTAAAGAATCTGAAACCTTGACCTTGGAGAATGGAGAATGCTTAGTGTTTTTATTTGTTTACTTATTTTTATTTATATCAAACTAGAAGTTTCTCAGTGTGATTCTGTGACTCACAATTTACCTACTACTTTATAACTATCCTATTGTATTTCAGGTAAGTTGCGACAAACTGAAGGGACTTTTCTTTGTTAAAACTGTAAAGCATCCATTATAAAAAAATACCATGTATGGACTGGCCAAGTGGCTCTGTTAAAAGTTGGCTTGGGAGCATGAGCTCTAAGCAGCAGGGCCGCTGGTTTAGATCCCACATGAGGGCCAGTAATGCTGCGCCCTCTACAGCTAAGATGGTGAACAACAGCTCGACCTGGACCTGGGCTGCCGTGAGTCGCTGGCAACGGCGCAGGCTGCAGTGGGGCTGCAGTGGGCTGCCATAAGCTACTGTGAGTGGCCAGCAGCCAGTGTGAGAGGCTGGCAGACAGCGTGAGCTGCCATGAGCCGCCATGAACAACCATCCAAATGGCCAGTGACCAAATCTGCCTCACCCTGGAAGAGCGCAATGATTATACCAACATGGGCCAGTGAAACAACATCCTCCACAACTAGACTGAAGAACAAAAGGACAGCAACTTGTCTGTTCCCCTTCCCTGATTCCCCAACGCTGTTTCCTCCCCCAATTCCCCAATAAAATCTTAAAAAAAAAGAAAAATACCATGTTTTATAAAATAGATAATTATGAAGCACCTTTCTAAAGCCATGCACACTTTTCCTTGGTGTGTATGTTTTATTAGTTTTCTCTGCAGATTGATATATTTTTTTCTATTTCATCTAAATAGTCAACCCAAATTCCCCAAATTTATATGAACTTAGTTTTTACCACCAGCAGACACAACGTAAAATTGCTTAATCTTAAGTATAACTAACTGGAAAGAGAATCTGATTGGACAAGTTTTAGTCTAATACCCAAATCTGGCCCAATTAATTGTGGCTTATGGTAACACATAGGTACCATGGCCCATCTCTGGATGGGGTGGAAAATTTGTTCTCAGAGAAGGAAGCTCACAACCTAGAATGTGTATGCTGCAGATAGAAGTTGGAACACAATATAGTTGGAAATCATTGCCGTAATATATTATTGGTATAGTCTCAACAAATTTGACTCTCACAGTCAATTTATAAAATTGTTCCCTTTAGCTGTTATAGCTATTAAATGTATTTCTATGTGACTTTATTTAAATTAATAATGTAAAGGGAAAATATTGCTGTGATTTTGGGTATGTCTTTTTATTAATAACAACCAAGTGTACCTTATAATAAAAAGAATTACTTTGTGCATAATATCAATGGATATATAATAACATATGGAGATGGGAATGGGTATTGAGTAAAGTTTATTGAGAAAGTATATGATATAATGGTTTAAATATCCCTAGACGAGATATATTTTATAAATCAAACAATTTTCTTAAATTTTCAAATTCAAAGAAGTAAAGAAATTGTTAAAGATTTACGAAAAGGTAGTATTTCCTAAAGTGTTAGCTTTACAAGCTGCTCCTCCACAAGGCTCCATGTTTATATAAGTTTGGGAACTGCTCCTTACATTCAGCTCTTGGAAATTCACATTTCACATTAGTATATGAAAGTCTCTGGTATGTACAGTAGGAAAGAAAGTTATTCAACTTTGTAACCCCAAATTATTTGAATGTGGATTCATTATTACTATACTTTCACTTTTGGTGATTTAAAAATATTTTGAAAATAACAGTAGCATAACATTATTGACAATATTTTGGATATTATTCATATTTTGAATATTTCTATTTTGTAAAAATGTATTTTGCTTAAATGTAGATACTAGGAAGTCTCTTTAGTATGTATGTATGCATGTATGTATGTATGTATGTATGTACCTATTTAGCTCTGAACATAAGTTTGACTGAGGAAAGTTTGAGAAGATGACTTCTTGGGTTTGAATCTCCAAGTCCAATCCAACACCACAACCTTTTCCTCCTTTCATTATTTGCAAGTCCTTTCTCCAACAGTGAGGTTGATATCTGATTCTCACTATCCGTAATATATTTATTTGTTCAATCCTAGAATGTCTTTAGTTTCAAAATAGCTTAATTAGGGTACAGTTCTTCTGTAGCTTTTTTTTTTTGTCTTTAGACTTAAAATATGTGTTAAAAATGTTGTTTTCCAAAGTTACTTAGGTTAATTCTCTTTTCTTTGTTCCCTTAAATAAGGTTATGTTATTCCTTTCTAATATACAGTTAAGCTCATTTATATTCTACTAAGCTCATTATATTAAGCTGTTTATATTTTATTTTGGGTTTTCTCCAAGTCCTGGTTTTTTTAATCATTTATATTTTGTGTATATGAAGCAATGTCATTGTTTGAAAAATATGGATTATATAAGAAGATACTTAGAGATATTCCCCCTCATCCATTCTACCCTGTTCCTATTCCTCCATTCCTTCCATTTTGTTCCCACCCCCTGTAGGTAGCCAATTTCATTAGTATCTGCTTTATTCTTTCTCTGTGTGTTTTTGATAAAGTGAGCAGATACATGTATTTTTTCTTATTTTTCCCTTTTTTTTTCCAAGATTTTTATTGGGGAATTGGGGGAAGGGGAGCAGACAAGTTGAGGTACTTTTTGTTCTTCAGTCTAGTTGTAGAGGACGTTGCTTCACTGGCCCAAGTTGGCACCATCATTGTGCTCTTCCTGTGCCAGGCAGATCAGTTGCCGGCTTCTGGACGGTTGCTCACGGCGGCTCACGGCAGCCCAGTTCCAGGTTGAGCTGTTGTTCAGCATCTTAGCTATAGAGGGCAGTGTCACTGGCCCTCATATGTGGGATCCAAACCGGGGCCCTCTGGCTTCCCAAGCCAGCTCTTAACCATCGTGCCACTCGACGGTTTTTTTTTTCTTACACAAATGACAAAATACTATAGATACTCTTTGTATTTTGCTGTTTCCTCTTAACCATATATTCTGCAAATCTCTCCATGTCAGTTCATAGAGATCCTCCTTATTCTTTTTTTATAGCTGCATAACTCTCCATTTGTGGATGTAGCATAGTTTATCCTATCTATGGGCTTTTAGGTTGTTTCTAATATTTTGCAATGATAAACAATGCTGCAATGAATAACCTTGTGCATATGTATTTTCCTATTGTTGTAAGTGTATCTTCAGGGTAAATACCTAGAAGTGGAATAGTTGGGTTAAAAAATAAATGCATATGTAGTTTTGTTGTTGTTACATGCAGTCGTGTCAGCTCTGACTCCTGGTGACCCTATGAATGAGTGATGTCCACAGGGTCCTGTCCTCAACAGCCCAGCTCAGCCCCTGTAGACTCACACCTATGGCTTCTTTTATGGAATCAATCCATCTCATATTCAGTCTTCCTCTTTTTCTGCTGCCTTCTATTTTCCCCAGCATGATTGTCTTTTCCAAAGAACTCTGCCTTCTCATGGTGTGCCTAAAGGACAGCTTTAGTTTTTGTCATTTTTGCCTCCGGCGATGTTTCAGGTTTAATTTGCTCTAGAACCCACTTTCATGTTTCTAGCAGTCCAGGGCATCTTTAGAGCTCTCCTCCAACACCATATTTCAAACGAATCTTTTTTCTTTTTCCTATCAGCCTTCTTTACTGTCCAACTTTGACATCCATATATAGTAGTTTTATTAGGTATTGTCAAATTCTCCTCTGAAATGCTTATACCATTAACGAATGAAAGTGCCTGCCTTCCCCACGGCCTTACCAACAGAATGTGGTCTTGTAGTTTTAAATTGTTATTAATCTGGATTGTGCAATTTTTAATTTAATTCTTTTAAATTTTATTGTTGACTTGGAATTCACACTTTGAGTATTCCTTTTTATTTTTAGCATCTATTAGATGATTTCTTGAGATTCTGTCAAAGTTCTGTGATTTTTTTTTTTTTGGTCACAGTCATAAAATTTTATCTATTCATTCACTCACTACCTGTTAAAAAAATACCTTGAATGCCCTTTTTTTCCCCAGAAAATATGCTAGGACACAGTTGTTTTTCTCAAGTCTCTTATTGATAGGGAGGATGAGGTAAGCAAATAAATGGACAATTATGATACATTGTAACAAGTACCTTATTATTGGGGATGGGTGGGATGATGGAAATAAGTACAAAGTATTAATGGAGCACTAAAGGAGAACATTTTCTTCATGTGTGCAAGGGGCTTCTTGGAGGAAGAGATTTTTTACCTGAGTGGATCTTTAACATGAGTAGGAATTAACCAGTGGGAAGGGGTAGGAAGGAATTTTGATGAGCTTTCGATTGACACCCTCTGCCTGGGTAAGATCTTCCAGTGAGGCAAGAAAGGGCTGAATATAGTCTGGAATTGCAAGCAGTTTAATGTGATTGGGGTATAGTATTCATGCACATACTCACAAATGTGGGAAAGTGAGAGAGGACCAGGGAAAGGTGCAATTCAAGGGACACGTGGAGAAGATCAGCCTTCATCCACATGACAAAGGAGACTTACTAAAACAGTATAAACAGGATCGATTTTTATTATGGGAACGACAATGGGATACTAACAAAGAACTTGAGGTTTATTCTCAAAGTGTTAAACTGCGTTGTTTACATAGAGATATGTTGAGTCATGTAAAAGAAAGGAATGCTCTTATTCCATAGGCCAAGAATTGCCAGTGATCTTATAGAGGGTGGCAACAGAGGAGTTAGAACGGACCAATCTGAATGTGGTCAGCAACAAAACAAGGTAAAAGGAGGTGGCATCTGAGAGGAAGCCTTTGTCGGCTTTGGTGGCTTACAGTGAGTCCTTTCCTCAGAAAAGGAGCTGCTCTTGGGGTCTGGACTTTTCCAGTAGGATTTGAATAACACTGGTAATTTACAGGTTGAGAACAAAACCAATCTATGCCCATAACCGCTTATGGTTTATATTAACATGACTTGTCTATTCAGAGGCTTCATTAAGATGACTTTATTATTCCACTGTCTTCATCAACTTGATTTGACGAGTTCAGAAAGTTCTTGCCCAGGAAGATAAAGTTGCTCATAATTTTATTGTTCATTTCAGAAAGTTCCTGAAAATCGATTTAAACCAATATTAGACTCTTCAAATTAAACCAGTATCAAACAGCTGTTTACTCTTCAAGAATTGGTTTGAAGCCCTTTATTCAAACCTTCCCTTCTCTGTGTCTACCAATCCCAAACTGTTAGATCACAAATCTGCCCAATCATAATCAAGCCCCCCATCTCACACCAAAAGATCCTCCCTAAAACATATCCTGCAAATCGTAAACATACCCTACCGTTCGTTGCCTTTCCTCTTCTGAAACACCGCCCAGATTCTTGTCAAGGTGGTGGCCTCTCCCACTGTAGTAAACAATAAACTCAAGCTTGCCTTATCAACACGTTACTTTGGTGGTGTTTTCAGGGAGTAAAGTGCATATAAGATTCATTTCTTATTCCATCTACAAATGATGGTTTTTGCATAAATAGTGACCCATAGTTTGGAATCACAGGCCCAAATTAACAATCCAAAAAGTGTCAGTTAACTTTATAAGTTTTCCTTTTTTCTTTCAACTTAGCACATGATATTTACAACCAGAGAGACCTCAAGGAATGTCATGGTGGCTCAGTCGTAATTAATGTTTTTCAAATTAGTGAATATGGAAATGTATTATGACTTCAGTAGTAAGTAAACTATGTGTCCCAGCCAATCAGCCTACATCAACCAAGAAAGACTTTTGGGGGAAAAAAAAGAAAAGCTATATAGATTTTATGTAAATTTGGTATTTATGAGCACCAAACTTTTAGCGCTGACATCTGCCTGGGAAGAAACTTCATTTACAGCAGTGGCAGAAATGAAGTTCACTGTGAACCAGTTTTGGATGCCATATGCCTTAACATGCTGAAGAGGAGGGGAAAAGAGGCATTTCAAAAACAGATTTTTCTTGCTCTCACTGTGGATGATGTCGCATGACAACATTGTGACATCATAACTTACGCTATTTTATTTGCTGTCGCACCCATATAGCCTCAAGGCGTGTAACAGCACCTTGGATGTATACACAGTGCTTCCCTACCGTGGAACTTCAGGCACTTCACAGGCATTTTCTTCCTCAACCTCACAACATCTCTCTAAGGTATTGCCAAACTGGAGACAAATTTCACAGTTTAATCATGTGGAACACATTGGTAAATATAGATGTGCCTTTTAGAAAGTTGCTTCAAAGTGTATTTTGCAGCTCACACGACGTTTCTCAGGGTGTAAACCAGTGGTGTAATGTAAAGCTTTCGTCCCTCCCCCGTGTGAGCAGGGAGGATAGATGTGTTTGGCAGCACGCAGTGGCGCAGAGGAAAGGAGGGTCGTGCGGAAAAGGCAGGCTGACTGTTTTGTTACGCGTCCTCCCCTTTTCTTCCTATCTCCACACAGGGGTGCCTCCTTTTCCTCCACCTCATTTTCTTGTTTCTTTTCAGCATCAAAGAAGAAAACAGTTATAAAATTTAACTTGTAATTTAGCGTCTGATTAGATCTTCAGGGCAGAACACAAAAGTCCATTTAACTCACAAGTCCTGTTGATTATAATCCTGGCAATCTAACCAGTACTTATAGTTTTAATGGAAAATGAGTTCTTATAAAATGGGAATGTTGACAACATTGCAGACATGTCCATTTCTTGCTGTAATTTCTCAAATCCACTGTGAAAGGGAATGGGCTAGTTTTCAGAATACTTCTGCCTCCCAAACCTCACCCTTTTCTTTACGAGACCCCCATACCTCCCAATTCCCTAGAAAAGATCTGATATGGATCAGAGACCCAATGTGAGTCCTAGTTGTGTCCTATAATAGCTGTGTGAACCCTGATTGGTTAAACCTCTCTGAGCCTGTTTCCCCATTTGTCATTTTTACATGTTACTAACTCACAGGGTTGTTGTGAAGATTAAATACGATAATGTGTATGGAAGAGTTGAACTGCTTGTCCAGCAGAGAAGACTAAGGCCAATGAGAAACGTTCTGACTGTTCAGTTTTCTGAGGGTGATTTGCTTCACCCTTTTGGGTATCATCCAAACCAGGTCAATTTCTAGAGTAAAAGAAGGAACTCCAGGACAACAGACATGAACTGGAACTGTCCCAAGCAAACTAGGTTGTATGATTAATCTATATATGGGAACTTTCAGATGGGGAGTGCCTGAGCCTAACTGTACATAAGGATGCCTACATTTTATGAATAAAAGTATCATTTGTTGTCCACATACAAGTTGAGCCTGTTTTACAACTCTGTATAGCTTGTAATGTTTCCAAAAATCTGCTCCGCGGACAACAGGTGGCACATGAGACCATTTCAATTCATCTCAAGTGGTATACAGAAAACATTGTTTTTTAAATTATCATGTCAAAACTATAATTTTGGAAGTAAAAATTATTATTTTAAAATAAACTCATTTTGTCGAAATTATGAATTGATTTAGAGAAAACAATTAAGTAAACCATACTACAATTGAATTGCAGCAATAGAAATATTGACTTGGAATGACTGATAAGAGGGAACCCCTGCTTGATAGGATACAACTAGTAGGATGAAAGAATAAGCAACTCAGTATTTGAATAAACAGTATTATTATGTATCACCTTTCATTCCAGGAAAAGTGCTTTGCAAGAGTTGGAGAAAAGATCAATACCCAGTCGTGACCCAGGTGAGGGGAACAGAAATGGAGGAATTGCAGTTGAAGGTTAGCCTTGGATACCTTCCCTGGTAAGTCGTAGTCTCACCACTATTTTTGTACATTATTAATGTAAATGACGTAGGAAGCCTTGATAAAACTTGGCAAAATTTAATACATACGCTTGTTTAAACTTTGTGGTGACATTTTATTCGTGTTTCTTCTCTGAGACCATGATTTAGAATGGAGACTTGGTGTTGTCTTGAGAATTTCAGAAATAATGACTCCTAAAACTCTTTCAGTAGTTTATTTAATTCCTGGTAATCAAAAAAGCCTTCCTGATATCAGGTTCCAATCCTTTCTAGTTTAAGCGAAGTCTCCAAAGAAACAGAAAAAGTGGGAAGGTGTTATCATTCTGCCTCTTGATACTTTTTACAAGGACACTGACAGCAGTGGACCTCTTATCCTCACCTTTGTTTACATTCAGTTTTCTTGTTGGTGACTTCTATCCATGGAAAACATGAATGCTTCTTACTGTTTGTTTTCTTAAAATGGAGACAATTTAGATAATGTATCAGGACACTTGGGTATGAATGATTAGAGGTCAGCCACTAACAATTATACTATTTCCCAAAACACATCAAAATGTTTGAGAGACAGTCATCCACAGATTCTGTGTGCATTTGAGCTCAGGGTCTGTAAAGGTTTACAAGTATTTATGTATGATTTTATGTGTATTTTCAGAGTTGTTGTTTTTTTTTTTTTCCTTGTGGAACTTTGAAAAATGAAGAGAATTAAGTTGTTTCTAAAAAGCCAAAGCAGCCTGCCATCTCTTTTTCTTTTCTGGGCTATGGTCCAATTTGCACAGCAGTTGCAAAGAAAAAGCAAATGCATCACTAGATTCAGCGAGAAATATTGTAACAGTATGTAATCTCTGTCAAGATAAAATTGCTTTGTGATTTACATTACAATAAATCCTGACCTTTAAGTGCTGCAGACTAAGCTAATCTGCAAAGTGCAAAGTACTTTATTCCTACACTGAATCAGCGAGAGAAGCGCAACCAAATTGACTGTATGAGTCCCACCATGGTGTGGTTAAAGAGCCTATATATATCGAAGCAGATTATAGAGCATTGTTCCATGTGTACTATAATAAGTAGAATAATTGAAATATTCAATCTGTTTCATCATTGTGAAATAATAGAATTATTTTAACCTTCCTTCTGTTTGCTTATTAAGGGGATGACAAGTAGCCTCATTAAATATCATTAGGGCCTGATTTAGATCGATGAGAAAAATGAAATTCAGAATTAAGACTAAAATACCACATGACATTTCAACCTTAATTCACTTCCATGGCTGTTATTTATTTTCATTTTCCCTGTCTTTCTCTCTCTCTCTCTCTCTCTCTCTCTCTCTCTCTCTCTCTCTCTTTTCTGCTCTCTCTCTCTCTCTGGTAAAATAGTTAAGGTGTTATGTTTAATTTCTCAGTACCAGCTTTGAATTTTTAACTATTTGACTGCCCAAGTCAAATGTCTAGCTATATTTGTCCTAGTCAATCATTGGAGAATGAAATTTCCTCAGAGATATGAATTACAAAAATAACTAGAATTTACCAAATTTGGGAGATTTTTGGTTATTTTCTTCAAATATTTTTCTCTCCTCCCCTCTCTTGGCTTTACTCTGGATTTTGATTATATACATGTTAAACAACTTTATATTATCCCAGAGGTAACGATAATTATTTTTTCAGTCATTTTTTTCTCTCTATGCTTGATTTTGGATAGTTTCTATTGTGTGTCTTCAAATCTACTTTTTTTTTCTACAGTGCCTAGTCTGCTACTAATCATGTATATATATGAGTGTATATTCATATCCAGTATATATATATATATATATAATATATACACATATGCTAGTTTTTATATATATATATATATCATATATTATGTTAACATAACATATAACACATATATATTACATATATATATAATTTCAGGTATTAAATTTCTCATCTCTAAAAGTTCCATTAAAAAACTGTCTTCTGTTTCTCTCCTCATCACACTCTCGTTTGCGAATTCTATCATTTCTCTCATGTTTGCCTCTTTTCCTGTGTGGTCAATATTGACTGGACAGTGGATATTATGTTTTGTTTTGGGGTGCTGAATTTTTTGGTATTCCTTTAAATAGTGTTGGGTTTTGTCCTGCCATGCAATCAAGTTCTTAGGAACCAGATTTCTTTCAGGCTGAATTCTAAGCTTTGTTTGGGGGATGCAGAACAGCCTTTATAGTCCAGGGCCAATGTGGCCTGTGGCTAAGGCTCTTCCTCATGAACGTGGATTATTTCTATCCCTATAGAAACTGGGGGAACTGACTGGCTTACTGTTTTCTGTTGCTTCTTTATTTGATGAGGGATACTGTCTTCTCTGCATGTTCGGATCAGTACTCATCCAATGATCAGCAGTAAACCTGCAGAGCTCTGAAAATCCCTGTCTGTGCAGTTCCCTCCTCTCTGGTACATTACTCCCAGAAATTCAATCAGTCTTGGCCCCCTTGTATTCCAACTCCTGTCTCTTCCACTCAGGGGGACCACAGGGTTCAGTTTGGGTTCCCTTTCCTTCTCTGAGAGCTGGTCACTGTTTTCAGATTGTCCGCTGCAGCAATGGTAGAACTCACGTTGTTTCCCTTTTCTTAGGAGCCATACTGATGTGCCGCCTATTATTCAATGTCTGAAACAATTATTTCTATATTTTTGTCAACTTTGTCATTGTTTAAGGTGAAAGGCTCCCTGTTACTCTGTCATGGCCAGGACAGAGTCTCAAATAACTGGAGTTTCAAATGTAGTTTTAGATTTTTATTCAACTATTTGTTCAACAGTTCTTATCGGGATACATTTCTGGAGACATCAAAGTAAGTGATAAGAAGGTTATTAGAACAAATTCTGGACACAATAAACTATAGCAATTGTTAATGCTCATTGTCCAACCACAAAGCAATATAATGATTGCAAAGCACATAGAACACCATAATGATTTCAGCAATTTAAAATTAGATTTTTTTTTCACTGTTTTCGGGGTTATATACAAAAGTGTGGTGTGCTAGAGGCCTGTTCCATTATTTCTTATGATAACTGTTGCTCTGCTCTATTTTAAAGTTACAGTGGGTTCAGGGGAATAGTATTCATTTTAGTAAGGTGAACTTTTTCATTATTTTGTGACTTTTTATTTTAGATTTTTATAATAAATATGTAGGGTGCCTTGAGGGCAGTACATTTTGCATCATGGGGGCCACCTAAGAACTCACCTGGGACAGACCACTCTGTTCTGCCCTGCAGCTCTATTGCCTACAACCAGAATTGTTCATGAGATGCCCACATTATAAATAGAGACATCCTCGGGGCACCATATCAATGTATACTGGAGGGTCTTCTCATGCATTTTGAGGGGAAAATAGCAGTTTTGATATCCCCAAGATGAGAGCAAGTATTCCTGATGCTAAAAGGTTGCTTGAGCACTTTGCTGAAACATAAGTATCTTTAAAGGTCAATTTCATAGTTACAAACAATTTTAAAATTAAAATACAGTGGTTTTCTAGATTCATTTGCTTCAATGCCAAAAAAGGAGAACAAAACTATAGTTTGAAGGAAAGATTATATAAAAATATTGATAGATTTCTATAGATAAGGTCACATACACACACATGAATACTCTTTCAGGCTGCTATTTATTTCCTTCACAATTAAAAAAAAAACAAAACCTGACAACTAACAGGCTATTATAACCTGATGACTTACCAATATTTAAATTTTCTATGACCTAATCTGCAGACTAGAGCATAGAAATAGGTCACTGATCTTTTGTAACATCAACTAAATCAACATGTACCTCTAAAACAACAATTTTAGTTTTTATTAGGAAGAAGTCTGTGTCTTGGCCTGCAACACTTTCCGAAGACTTGGGGGGTTTGCTGCCCTCAGGCCTGTCAGACACCCCTCTACCCCTCTCACAAATGCTGACTCCACACATTTTCTTGTCCCCATCTGTTTGATTTAGGGGTTCAGTAGAATACCTTATTACCTATTTTGTTTAAGATGTTGGTCTGTGTGATTTTGGTTTTGCTGTCATAATTGTTTTCTGTTTTTATGACAGAATTTAGGGTGATTCAAAACTTTCCCACTTTCACCACCATCTTCCCAGAATTTTCCCCTACCTTGACTTCTTTAAGTTTGTTTCTTCATTTGTTAAAATAAAGGGAACAAAACAATTTCCTAATATCCTTTTCATCTCTAAGACCTGTGACTGTATACGGTAACCCTATTTGGACCCAAAATTGTGGAGGAAAGGAATACATGAGGTATTGCCTCACTCCCATGTTTTCAGACCCCACATGACT
Source organism: Hipposideros armiger (assembly GCF_001890085.2). Lineage (NCBI taxonomy): Eukaryota > Metazoa > Chordata > Mammalia > Chiroptera > Hipposideridae > Hipposideros > Hipposideros armiger. The sequence continues at coordinate 1,060,251 of NW_017731407.1, forward strand.
AAGATTAAGTTGCTGTGTGCTGTGATTATATTTTGTCCCCTGAGTCAATACTCATCCTTATATCCATTCATCCTAATAACAAACGCTGAGCCTGTGCTATGTACTGGCTTTGTTTCTCCAGATGCTTATCAGGTTTGTTTTGCTATTTGAAACCATAGATAGCCACACTATAAATGTCATTTCTCAGGTATATGATCACGTAAGCAGATATGATTGTTATAGAGGTGAAATGAGTGTTATGAGTTTTTTTTTTTGTGTGAGGGAATGGGTGGATAAACTATTCCATCTTTTTGACATAGAGAGTTTCTTGCCTGTCACCACAATCTGGACCACTTAGCACCATCAAACCAGGTCTTGAAGTTTCTCTATGATTTAATAATCAGTTAAAGAAAGCCAGTTGACCTTACCATTAGGTTAGTAGTCAGACTCTATGAGCTAAATCTAGGCCCATGGCAGGTCACTGGGGAATATTACCTGCAGGCATGTGACAATTTAGTGTTATCAAATAGCCTTGTGTAGGCAGCTCTTGTGAGGAGGGACAGTTTTGCTGAATAGTTCGCCAGGAGAGACTTCAGCAAATGGGGAAAGAAGACACATTCAGGGAGTATACAAGGGCACAATTTCAGGCAATACTTCGTCCCTCCAGAAGGATCCTGAGCTCAACAAATGTAGATTCCTCACCTTGTACCACATTCCCTGAGGTCACACAGTTTATATAATAAACATTTATGAAATACCTACCATGCTTCAGTAGTTTGGTTAGGTACTTTCTTTATCTTTTTATCTTAATGTATTTTTTTCTTATTAAAGTCATGCTTGCACATGCTTAAAAAATCAAACAATACTTGAAGACACATAAAAAATAGGTGGTCCCTGGTTTATTTCTCTTCTAATTCCTTCTCTCCGAGGCAACTACTTAAATTATTTTTAGCTATTTATTTTAATATTTGCTTCCATATATCTAAAGAATAGCTTTTATTGCTATTTCTTGATTAGTCAGTTTTAAATACGATTTATTGACTTCCTGCTCTAGAATATTATTGTTTAGCTCTCTTTTATCCTCATCCTTCCAGTAAAGTTATATAATCATTTTATTTAAGTCAATATTTGTTTAATTATTATGGTCATATAAATATTATGCCTAAGTAGTGAACTATATATTATACTATATGTCATTTCTTCTTTGATATAACTTGTTTTTTCTGAAAAAAAAATTCTGTGTTTTGTTTTTTACTTTCCAATGTAAATATCACTAATTCATTCCCAATTCTCTAACATAACTGAAATTCCAGTAATTTGGGTAACTGTCATATCATTACGTGTTAGAGACAGCACTTCTACAGGCCTGTCCTCCTGCCCTGGTTGCTCTAAGTCTGCCACATAGTTGTCATCCTGAGATTTCCACCTATATGTCTATCACTTTTTTACTATGTCCCATTTGACTCTAATACGTTTTCTGACTTTTCTACTCTTTTATTCTCTGTATGTTTCAGTTTGGATTTTTTTTCTAATGAACTATTTTCCAATTCATTAATTTTTTTCTCTCTTTTGCTTGTCTAATTTGTTGTTGCACCTGTCTATTGATTTGTTTTTTTTTAATTTTATTAAAAATCATCTTTTGATTTCTTAATCTGAGATATTTTATTTTTCAGTTCTAGAATTTCATTGGATTCTTTTTTTTTTTAATGTATTAAGTCCATCACTATAAACTTTTTTTTTTTTAAGACAAACATTTCTTTTTTTTAAAGATTTTTATTGGGGAATTGGGGGGATGGGAACAGTGCTGGGGAATTGGGGAAGGGGAACATCAAGTTGCTGTTGTTTTTTGTTCTTCAGGCTAGTTGTGGAGGAAGTAGCTTCACTGACCCAAGTTGGCACCATCGTTGCGCTCTTCTCAGGTAAGGCAGATCAATCCCCGGCTTCTGGATGGCGGCTCACGGAAGCTGCTGGCTGCTCACGTTGGCTGCTGGCCACACACTGTAGCCCATGGCAACCCACTGCCACAGGGGCTGCAGCCTACGCCGTCGCAGGCGACTCATGGCAGCCCAGCTCCAGGTTGAGCTGTTGTTCAGCATCTCAGCTGTGGAGGGCAGTGTCACTGGCCCTCATATGTGGGATCCGAACCGGGGCCCTCTGGCGTCCCAAGCCAGTTCTTAACCATCGCGCCACTAGGCCGGCCCACATTGGATTCTTTTTAATATAGACTACAGTTCTGATGAAATTTTTCATCTTGCCATTTATTTTCTTTGGTACATTATTATAGCTATTATTTAGTCCTCATTGATAACCCTAATACCTGGACTACCTGTGGGTCTGTTTCTATTTTCTTTTTTCCCCCTTTATTTTTAGTCATTTTTGTCTTCCTGGTATGGCTAATGATTTTTGACTTAATGCTGGCATTGTAAATTAAAAATTACATAAGCTCTGGAGGATTTTATCTTTTTCCAGAGAGCGTTTTCTTTTCTCAGGCAGGCCGCTTGAGGAGGGATGGATCACTTTGATATTTCCTTTTGGGGATCTCCTTAAAAGTCTAGAGCTGTTTACCAAGACCTCTTATCCTTAATGAGCTTTCAATCCAATTTTTGTCTTCTTGACACTGTGGTCAATTGAAGACTCCACTTCATTTTTTTGCTGCTAACTGTAGATTTCTGCTTAGTTTCTTGACTTCTAATCTGGCACAATTTAAAATTCTGCAAATGCCTTGGTGAGGAAAAGTTCCAAGGACTGTCAGATTTACTTATCCCCATGATCTTTTCTTTAGGATGTTTGATCCTCAAATTTTGGAAGCCTAGGTATCTCTCAACTTGAATTTGGGTTTCTTCAGACCATTGAGACTGACACAAACTCTAGGCCAATCCTTTTTGTTCAGTTCCAATGTCCCACAATGCAAATTAACAAATTCTCTGACAGAAAAAATCATCAGTGCAGGTAAGGCTCACTTCAATGTACTTCCCTTTTCTCTGTGATCTTGCTCTTGAGTCCTGCTTGTCTTGTTGTCTGCAATGCCTTAAAAGAGCTGTTTAAAAAAAAATTATTAGTTTCAGATGTACAAAACATCATAATAATTAGATATTTAAACACCTCACAAAGTGATGACCCCAAGTCTGCTACCCATCCATACCATACATAGCTAGATTACAAGCTCTTACAGCTAGCAAAAGAATGTCATGCTGCCATTACATAAAAATATGCTCAATAAGTGTCACTGGCCCTAATGTGGGATCTGAACTGGGGTCCTGATGCTCAGAGTTGGCATCCCAAGCCAGCTCTTAACCAACGCGTCACTCGGCCAGCCCGAGAAATTATTCTTTAATTGAGATTTTTCTCGGAGTCAAGGTTATTCTCAATTCATTTTTTTCCACAGAGAATAAAGTTCCTTGTTTAATCCCCCTGTTATGTTTTGCTGAAAGATTGAACATTTCTAGGAAGTTTCTTATTCTGTTTCCTTTTGGGCTATTCCACAATTCCCTTTTGCTTCCTCTCAGCTTATTTTTGACCTTGGAGACCCATGATGAAAGTATTCCCATGCTCACCACACAATTTATGATTTCCTTTTTCTTATGGGAAACAAGTAAGGTCTCTGTGAAACAAATAAGATCTTTTTCCAAAGAAAATTTATACATTTTGTAACAAATGGAACATATAATGCTTGCAAAGTTTTTGTAAGAAATCTCCAATTGAAAATTGTACCAGCTTTACTTTTATATTTCTACTGAAGAATAGAGAAGGCTCTGACCATGGAACAATTTCACATGAGGAAATGGAATTATAATGGGCTGTCGTCACTCCCAAACATTTTTGTTCCATGAGAGTTATAAAGGAACAAATTTCCGTTTTGAAGTTGTCACCTACTTTCAGGCAAAAACCTTTCATCTGCACTTTCCTATTTTCAAGAGTTAGGGCAGTTATATCAGCTAAACATTTGTAGTAAAAATATCCAGATAATCAGAGAACTGAAACCAATGTGGAACCATCTGATGTTGTACGTATAATATTTTTTGAATTGAGAATAAATTGGATCTCAAACTATTTCATTGGTCTCTTAAGTTTCTTGGCACTCTGAAACCTCCACATTATTGCCTGTTTTAAAAGAACAAAATTACTTTCTTTTGTTAAATGCCTTACGGTTTTTCACTTTAAAAATTTTGACTCCCTAGGAAGTCTCATCCATCCTATTAGATCAGAAACACTCACTTGTTCTGTATCCTCTTTGAGTGACTTGTACATTCAGCTTACTCTATCTACTTGTCCTTTAAATTTGCATTTCATTAAGTTGTGGTGACCCCTGAACTCTTCCATGGTGTTTGCCTGTCCTAACTAGATTACAAGCTCTTATAACTAGCAAAAGAATGCCATGATGACATCACATAAAGATATGCTCAATAAACATTGTTTCCCTAAATACAGAAAATATATGTTTGGTTTTAATTCTGTCATGTGCGTTTTTTACTGAAGGAACTGATGAAAGATCTCCATGTCCACATGAGATCCTGAGTGGTCTGCCATGAGCAAAAGGTAACAGGAAGCTTTGACATGGCAGTCTTTTCTAACTTGGATAGTGACATTCAGGAATATTCTCCTCAAGATCCTAGTGGCATATATAGAACAGAGGAAAGCAACAGTTTCAAAGTAAAGTAGTGAAATTCTAGCTGAGTAAGTGATCAATTAGCAAGTAGAGGCAGATTGAAGAATTTTCCAAAACAAGTAACAAAGAGAAATCTAGAAACCACAAAAGAATATGTATCTAGATCTATCATAAATCATGGTGACTTCTATAACAAGGGCAGCTTCCAATAGGCAACTCTGGGTGAGAATTTAAAAATTGATGTTAAAGCTAAGTGGAGAAAAATAAAAGCATAAGCAAGAATAGTTTCAAAACGACTTTGTTTCAAAGACTTTTAATGATAGCAAAATGGTAGCAAAGAAGAACCAATCCCTGAAGGAAGAAGGTACAAATAAGGATTAAAACTACAAATGTTAGAAAAAGAGAATTACAAATTAGTGAGGCAATATTCCCCCAAATGTAGCAGAAAAAGAGATTTAAATCATTTTGAGGACTTGACTCTTTCTGATGTAGAAATACTGCTTTTCTCTTTTTATACATAAGTTCTGCACAAATATAAATTATTGGTTCAAACTTGCATTCTCTCTACCTTGCCTCATGTCCTTTTATTTGATCTATTAAGAAGAAAGCTTATATGACTCTGTGCTGACATGTGAGGACTTGCTGATACTTGAGCCCAGGCTGGAAGGTAAAACATCAAATCCTACAGGGAACATAGAAAAAAAAAGAGGAATAGCAGATAGTAACTGACAGGGTTAGAATAGAGGTAGAATAAAAAACCAGATGGTTACCAGTACCCCGCACATAGCAGGGTATGGAACTCAAGTCTGTCTAACTGTAGAGCTTGAGGTCTCAGATCCTATGAAGATACCTTTTCTCTCTGAACAAAATGAATACAGTCAGGATGTCTCTTCTCCCCCTGTTGCTTATAGGATGAACTAGGTTCCAATATAGCATGGTATAGAAGTTTCTTCTTTCTTTTTTTTTTTTCTTTTCTTTTTAACACTGTAAAATTGCCTGGTGGATGTTCCAAAGGGCCTAAATCTGAGCTCATTGTCCTCCCTGACCCTCTTCTTCCTTCTTATCATTTTTTTCCCCTTCATTATAGTTAATGGCATCATGATCTACCCAAGAACCTGTGCATAATTATGCATTCACAGCCTCCACAGCCAATTTAGTCACTAAGTACTGGGCTTTCACCTCTACAGAATCTGTTCAGTCTGAATCCTCTTTCTGTTCCACTCCTGATGCCTTTGTCAGGTCCTCGTTTTTCTTTCTTGTTTTACTTCAAGAAGCTTTTAATTTGTTTCACTGTCTCCAATCATGGCCAACTCCAACTCAACCTCAGCAATACCATTGGTTGTTGCGCCCGGTTAAAACTGCTGCCCTAGGGGAAAGAGAAATCTCTTTTTCTCCCATGACTTCATTTACCATCTATATGCTGATAAATCACAAATTTATATCTCTAGCCTGGATTTCTTTTCAGAGCTTCCATGGTAATGTCTCCAGCTGAGTAAACAATACCGCCATCCACCCAATGCCTCCGACATTCTCACTGTAACCCTCATCAGTTACAAGTTCCTGCTGTTCTACTTTCTGAATAGCTTTCATTTCTGTTCATTTTTCTCCATCCTAACGGTCACTATTATGGTCCAGTCTTACACTTCTGCCATAGCCTGAGCCACTGAAGCAGCTATAATACCCGTCTGACTCGTTGCTCTGTATCCATGGTTTCCCACTTTTAACCCATTCTCCACACTTACTGCATTTCATTAACGTAATACACACTTTTCTTTTTACATTTTAACTTTGCTGGAATCAGGATATGTCTTATAATCAATTTTGTATCTATAGATGAATTAGCAGCTTTTGTGTTTTTATAAGTCATGTATAAAATGATGGTGCATTTTATATTCAATGGCATCATGGAGATGATGAAATATGAAAACAGGAAAAATATTTTTTCTAGGTATGCTATTACCCTGCATAGAACCTTCAGGGATTTCCCATTGTCCTTAGAATAAAATTCAACGTTCTTAAAAAATCCCTATGAGGCCCTGCATGTTTGGCCCTTATTTACCTCTGTAGAATCATTTAGTGCTTATCTTTTCCTAATTATCTATCCTGCAGCCACATTCATCCAACAGATATTTACTGGGTAATTACTCTGTGCTAGGCACTATGATATTATATCAATGAACCAAAAACATAACTTGACTACTGCCCTCGTGGTGCTAACTGCATTTGAAGCCTCCTGGTCTATCTTGAATTTGCCGCATTATTTCTTGCCTCAGCTTCTTAAATATGCTAGTTTCTCTCTCAGGAGGGGCGCTCCCTAGCCCCCCTCCCCAATCCTTTGTCCTTTGACTTAGCCAAGTCCTACCTCCTACTCATCGATTCTTCAGGGCTTTATTTTATTTTATTTTATTTTATTTTATTTTATTTTTTTTTATTATTATTATTTTTAAAGATTTTATTGGGGAATTGGGGGAGGAGAACAGTGCTGGGGAATCAGGGGAAGGGGAACAGACAAGTTGCTGCTGTCATTTTGTTCTTCAGTCTAGTTGTGGAGGACATTGCTTTACTAGCCCAAGTTGGCACCATCATTGTGCTCTTCCCAGGTGAGGCAGATCAGTCGCCGGCTTCTGGACGGCCGCTCACTGCGGCTGCAGTGTCACTGGCCCTCATATGTGGGATCCGAACCGGGGCCCTCTGGCGTCCCAAGCCAGCTCTTAACCAACGCACCACTCGGCCGGCCCTTCAGGGCTTTATTTTATAAAGCACTCCTGTCCATCCATCCTGTTCAATGCTCTCATGGCTCCTGCACTTCTTTTCCTGATATTCAGTGTTTTTTTGGGGACCTGTTTTCCCCTCTAGACTACCAGGCCCCTGAAGGCAGTGGCTGCGTTTGTACCACTCACAGCTTTCTCCCAACTCCTTAGTCCAGTGCCTCGGTCATGTTAGAGCCTTTTACAATATTTATTGAGTGAATACTTGTAAGTAATGAAGTTGGAAACATGAATTCAATTTTGAACCACCCTGACACTGAATTTTCTACCACTCGACTGTATTATTAAAACAAAAGAAAATCACAACCTAAATAGGACCATTAACATATGGGGTTACATAAATTCTAAATTGACAGGTGAGAAGAGAATTCATCATGAATTTCAAGCTGAGGTGCATAAAAGTTGATATTAAATATAGTTTTCCTTAAGGTAAGTGCTATAATGCTTCATGATTTTCATTATAAATCAATATACTGACTAAGATTATTTGTATAGTAGATTTTGTGTCTTGACAGATTTGATCATATTCTTCCACTGCTGGTTTAAAATGCCTCCTTCTCTTTGGTCTACCCTTTGTATTGACGGGTTGTCTTTGTGTGTTATGCATTAGCTTGTTGTATTAGACTTATGTGCTAGGTTCACTTCCAAGTGGTGAATTAGCTGAGCACTTTAGACATATTCTGCTGTTTTGCAAACATGGGTCCAGCTATATTCCCGAGAAAGCAACTCAAAAAGAAGCTCACTAGTGTCTTCTTATGTTTAAATATAGAATATTTTCATTAGAGTTCAAAGCAATCTTTAACTGCTTGTCTTTTTTTTGCTCTAGATATATTTTCTTCAATAAATACCCTCTAGTTCTTTATGCAAGTGTATTTTTCTTGTGAGTGACTCTACATTTATATTAGCATAGTCTTCCTCTGTGCTAAGAAAGAAAAATTTGAGAAATAGCCAAAAAAAATCTTACCTTTAAAATGCTCCACAATAAGTAGAGAAAGAAACACAACTTTAGGTTTTCTAGTTATTGAATTTTAGCTCTCCTATTTTTAGTACCATCTTACCAAATCCTTGGATGAAAGGGCTATAAAAAATGAAGTATTATTATCACAACCTATAGCAATAAACTACCTCAACATAGGTATAATCAAAAGGAAAATTCTTACAACCACATTCATATTCGAAGATCTTGTGATACAAACCAACCCCTGCGGGGGTATTATTTTCAAATGTAACTGTTTGACATTATATAATTACACACTGCTGGATATTGAAATAGCAAAAAGGAAAAAAGTGCTTATAGTAGTACTCACAGCACACTATTATGAATATTCACATTTATCTACACATCTCTAGAGAATTATTTCTAGTTACATATTACAGACTTTAGCAAAGATTTAGTGATTTATTTAATATCAATATTAGGTATTGATATTAATGTCTTAGCCAACATTGGGAAGCGTGGTCCCTAAGACTCACTTCCACTCAATAAAGGGGCCCAAAGGTGAATCTTTTCTCAATTGTTCTGCAGTTTGTTAAAAAGACATTTCATATATGTATGTGTATGCAAATATTCAAAATCCCATTCAATTATTCTTATCATGTGTACTCCCAATCTACTTAAATTTTCTCCTTCTTGATTTTTTCTTCTTTTGATGGTGACATTATTATTTTCTAAGACAAATTCCTCACTTTTGGTCCCATTTTAGTATCCACTTCTGCTTTATGCATCTTTTGTAGAAGCGATGGGAATTTGTCAGAATTCCTGATTCCGCAGATTCCTTTTTCACCATTCTCAGTACTACCTTCCTCCCATTTAATCTCTAGACTGTAACCAACTTTTACCTTTCTTCCTTTCAAATATCGCTTTTGTAATCTTTCCATTATCTTCAATTAATATGATCTTTTTGGTTTGTTTGCTGCACTGTGAAATGTAGTTTTACAAACTCTTAGGTCCCAAATGCCATCATTCTTGTAACCTTACCTTATGTCTCTTTCAAGTTGGTCAGCTTGATAATCTTACATCTGTTCTTTCTACTCTGTAATGTAAATATAATGGCTGCTTTTGGATTTCTCTCCTATTCAGACTGCTTTTCTAAAATTGGATGCATATAATTATAGGGTATATCATTTCATATTTAATATCCTTAGCAACTTTTTTCTACCGTGACTTACCGTATTTCCCCATGTATAAGACACACCCTTTTTTGAAAAATTTGGGGTCTAGAAACTGGGTGCGTCTTAGACAGTGGTTGTAAATTTTTTGACAGTGATGCGGAGTTGTATGAATTTAATGATGAATAAAACTTGAGTTCAATAACTTTATGTAATACATTTTTTTTTCAAATTTCGGGCCCCAAATTAAGGTGCGTCTTATACATGGGGGAATATGGTACCTGTGAGAGTGTGACATTGGAGGAGACGGAGAGCTAGAGCATGAGACTTAGACACAAATATAGTATGTTTTGTGGAGCGCATTAAGTTGGTATATGGAACTGGTAGTATGTTAGTAGTCTAGGGAATAATAATCTAGGGAACTGCTCCCTCCCCTCATCAACAAAAATCAACCAACCAATCATGTATTGTAGTAACAGATTAGGCTGTTCCAATTAACAGAGTTTGGATTTAAGTGGGCACATGCTCAGTAAAGGTGAACCAAGACCCTTCATGATGGTTATAAGAAGCTCAAAGAGGCCTTGGCATTTACTAGCTTTGGTCATCAACTCCGTAATCTCTCTTAGACCACTTGTACTTCCTTTGTATTGGCTCAAGCCAAGGATTCAGATGCTAGATTCAAGATGAAAGTCTTCATCACTTCAACTCCCCCATCCCAACCCATACAAAGGTTGAGTCATAACAACAATAGGTTTTCAATAAAAAAAATAAATATTTGTGGATAAGAATAATAACTTGCAAAATAAATCCAGTTAACCTAGTCTGGTTTTTTATTTGTTTTTAATAAATCATACGTGGAGAATCCTTATTAAGGACACCTTTACTGGCCTTTAAAAACTTTAGTAGGTGTCACCTTGAGGAATGCAGCTAAAATCATTGTCTTTCAACAGAAGTAAAATTGGAAAACCCCATAATCACATCAAAACTAGAAATAAGTTAAAATGGGCATCAAATAAAAATCAAAGCAAATACTGTGCAGATATAGTGTGACTATTCTGCTTTATTTCCCATGAAATCTGCTTTTCACACCCTATATGGCCTCTTTAGGGTATTGGTGTTCGTGAATAAAAATATTACTTTAAAAAAACAAAACAAATTTCATTGCTCTAATTAGGCAACATGAAAGCCTTCTGTTACAACTTATATTATTAAAATTTTGACATTTTCTAATGGCATAAAACAAGTTCTATTTTTAATGAAGTCCTATTTTAGCACGCTGCTCTGAGATTTTCAAGTTCTGGTGAAGCTTGAGTTTTTATAACTATTTGATACTAAAAATTATGGTGTAATAAAATAATTTTGGTAATTCTTGGTTTTTTCTTTAATAGTAATTGCCCTCTAGAATTATATGCACCCAGAATAAAATGACTAGTGATTAAATTTTTAAAAATATAGTAATTATTAAAAGCTTCATTCATTACAGAAATCATTACTTCTGGGCAATAGAATCTTTAGGGTAAAACAGTCAAGTGGAATTTACCTACGTCAAAACTACTTGAAATGATTCTTTAACCTGGACCTTTATGAATGCTACAAAACTGTTGAGAATGACTGAACTGTAAAACTGTGTTTAAGAACCACAAATCATAAAAGACATAGAACCAGTTTTGATCTCCATGTTCATTTGTTTCTCATTAAGGGAATGCTGGTGATAACTCCAGACAAGGTGGTTAAAGGTACTATCTTTATTGTAAACCCAGATTCTTTTTTTTCTCTGTAATTTTCATAGTTTAAAAAAATATATACATTTTATAGTATGAAATATATCTTTTTCTTGCATCAGGACCTGTATTAAAATTTTTGAAATATGCAATTACAAATGCTCCAAATTCACCTCAAAGAAAGTCCTTTTTGGAAATTTTGCTTTTTCCAAAATATTTATTTAGTTTTCTAAAAGGAGTGGCTGTTTTATGCTGCAACTCTTTGTTTTGTTCTATTTAAAACATTCTGGGCTTGTGTTCATCCTGCAAATATTTGTTGACCACCAATGATGAACAGACATTGTGCTACATAGATACTATGGATGCAATAGTGAATTAGATACTGTCTCAGCTCCAGGGGAACTTATACATGCTAATGAGAAGTAGAAACAAACCAAAGGGTAATTGCCATATAGTAGAGAGCTGGGATTGGAGTAAACTGAGAATGTTATGGGACCATATAAGCAGGGTGTCTAGTCTAGTCTCCCTGGGTCAAAAGAGCTCCCCAGGAGTGGAGGCAGTGAAATTGAATCCTGAAGACTGAGTAGGACTCGGCTAGATCAGGCAGAGAGGAAGAGTGGAAAGACTCTTCCAAGAAGATAAAATAGCATCATACGCTGCCTAGATATTCTTATCATAAATATATTTTGTATATTGTGATCATAGGAATGTTGCTTTAAACTACTCTTAGCAGTGAAAAGTCACTACTTGCCTTGTGTCAGTGCTAACACTGATAACCTTCGTATAGAGACACATGAAGTCTTTTCATTGTTGACTACCCTCTAGTAACAGCCACTAGCTGGACTAATCACTTGCATACAATATACTGAATGTAACCTACATGTATGAGCTTACTTGTACCTACCTAACAGGTCTACTCATTAATAAATTGCAAAAATAAACAAAACCCAAAAAAACACTTGGAAGGAATATAGCTGTTAATAGTTACGATGTGTTTGGCTGCAAGTAACAACAACAAAAAAAATTCTAACCTAAATTGGTTAAACTGTTATGAAATTTAGTTTACATAATTGGCAAGTCAGGAGTAAGGCAGGATTCCTGTCATGCAATTGCTGGTGTGAAGTCATTGAGGCTCCAGGCCCTCTCTGCCTCTGTGCTCTGGTATACACGGCATCAGCTTCATCCTGTCGCGGTTTCTCCCTGTTGGTTACCGCCACGGCTATCAGGGTTGTGTAATTTCTTAGTCACATCCAACAGGAGAGAGTGAGATCCTCTCCCTCAAGTATGAGATCAAATCATTCCCTTCAGTCTGATCAGGCATGGTCTACCCTGGATCAAAAGCAGTTGAGAGAGTTACACAATATCTGTTTGCTCAGTAGAGAGGTACACTTAGAGGGGGAGGAGGCAAGATAGCCTCCCTGGAGTCATGGAAATGAGACCTGAAAAACTAGGGGAAACCATCCCTCTGTTAGGAAAGAGGAAGGGGGAATGAAATGATAGACAGACAACACTGCGTTGTTTGCTGCTTCTTCATTTTTGTTTAATTCAAATTCAGTCTCCTGAACAGAGAAAAAGCACTTCCCTATCATTGGGGAAAAGGGCATGAGTCTAATGGATTCTAACTCTTTGAATTATGTGTGGATTGGTATTCAGGGAGAGATGAAGTAAATGTTGAGTTGTGGAGAATGCTGTTTTATCTTTCCTTTCCTTAGCTTCCTGAATTGTACTTTTGAATTTCTACATTGGTTTTTGTGGTCCACATTTACCATAGAGCAGAAAGAAATTGCAGGCATTTATTTTGCTGTAAAAGTATTTTTAGATGTTTTGTGGGCTGTGTATCAATTACTATATAACATAGAGTTAGGAAGGAATGTGCAAAATATATTTAGCAACCTTTGATAATATTTTAAGAGCATTTGATTCTGACACATGCTATATAATTTATAGAGATGCAGGTTACATCATTATAAGGTTACATATTGGGAAATCTACAAAAAAGAGAAAGAAAAAAAGCCTTAACAAAAATACCTTCTTGAAACACAGATTGAGGAGTGTTCCCTCAAAGGATAAATATGTGATGGTTGCTCAGTTCTCCCCCCCCCCTTCTTTATTTTCTCTTATGCAAGTACAGTTTTGTGGCTTCTCATCATGACAAATGGATGACCGAACCAGAAGAAGTTTATGTCACTTGAATGATCAATCCTTATTTTTGATTCAGGACTATTCTTTGCCTCTGGCTACACAGGGTTGGAGTGCTGTGCTTTACAGAGGCTGGACAAACATAAACACATTCTCCTACGGAAGTGGCAGGGCGCAACTTCATAAGCAAATGCAAAAGCCTTTATTTTTGCAAGTTTGTTCAGGACAACTTTCGATGGACAGAGGGAGAAAAAATGAATAGTTTAAACACAAGAAAAATAGTGATTCCCACCTGATATTTGCATAGCGACTCATTTTTCAGACTGTTTTTCTATACATTATCTCACACAATCTGCGATAAGGGAAGGATGGTAATATTACAACCATTTTAGAGATTAGGAAATCAACATATATTGAAAGTTAAATGAATTGTCCACAATCTCAAGTGGAAGAATGAGGTTTAAGAACTCAAACTTTTTGTTTCCTTTCTGTGTGTGCATGTGTAGTAAAATATTTTACCCCTTCCCTGTTTTTTTTTTTTTTTTAGAGAACAAAACAAAAAAACAAAGAAAACAAAAAAGTTGAACAAAAAACCCCTGCTATGTTACACATACATTATAATTAATTTCTGGAGAATATACATTTGCTAGATTATGAGATCTTGCAAGATAGTAATTGTGAATTTGAAGAAACTGAATGACTTAAAATACTTTAAAAAATACCCTTTTAAATACAGTATTTTCATTCTTGTTCTTCATTTTCCTATCAGGCAGGGTCTCGTATCCAGTTCAATCTCCTTCACGTGCATTTCTTACGCTTACGCTTTTATCTTTCTGCTCTCTCCTTCACCCAAATCTAAACTCACCCCTCTCATGAGGGTGTTTAGGCATCATATTCCTTGGGAAGCCTTCGCTCAAGGCCTGGAGACCATTAATGGCCCTTCTTATATTATTTAGAGGGAATAACCTGTTTAGGAAAATAAGGGAAAGGGTTATTGCTGAGAGTCTTTGAAATTATACATGTCACATGTTGGTCACCCATTCCTGGGACTGCCCCCAGATACTGTTAAGAATTTGATGATTGACACCTAGTTGGTCCTCAATAAACAGCTATAGGTAACTATTAAATTTGCTGCTAGAGTGACTGCATTGCATGATTTTGTGCTTTCTGAATACAAAATAGATCTTTGAGTAAGGTATGCTATTTGACAGCTGCTGATAACATTTGAGAGACAATTTAATTTGTCTGCTACTACGGCAGCAGAAAATAAGAAAAGCAAACAGGCTACATCACTACTCTTGCTTATTTGATGAATATCAATAAATATGGATGAAACACCTGAAGGAGCACACGAATGCCTAGTTAGCAAATTTGCCAAGTATGCAGACAATAGGTGTACTGTATGATTATGTTTGTTGAAAATAAAAAAGAGAGATGCATAAATAGGGCTAGTGAAAATGAAGATTCAGTGACAGCATCACATAATACTCATAAAGTGCCTCTCATCTTAGGTAGCTGAAAGCATTTTAAAAGTGTCCTCACGACAGCCTTCTGGTGCTAGTAGATGGTAAAGAAGCTTCAACTCCATTTAAATTAAACAGAGTGCTGAATCGGGAGTTGAGAAGTTAAGTGACTGCTTAGTGTCTTGGTCTCAGAAACGGAGGCTGTGTCTATCTGTGGCAAGTGTATTGTTTCATTTGTCCCCAAGCAATCTTTTTCTAGCTCTGTATAAATTATCTACCTGGCAAAAAGCAGACTGAAGCTGGGAGCAAAAATATACTTCTGTGGGTGTAATTGTATTCGTGGCCAAACAGAATTTGGACTTCTTCCATTAAAACCCTGAGTTGTCAACAAACAGAAGGAGCCTAGCTGAACAGGATTAGAGAAGAAATGGAAAGATGGGATAAAGACACAGACACATCCAAGGATTTAACCTGAAACTTCCTAGAGGGCTATGAATCTGTGGGAGGGATTCTTTCCTCCGGGCTGGCCTCATTTCTTTGTCACCCTTTCCCCAGCTACTGTGTCTGTCCCCTTTTGTTCCCTGGCTTCCTCAGAAATACCAGCAGTCAGAGCTGGGAACAGCCAGAATCCAGGGCAGATTTCTTCTGGGTAAGGAGTAGCAGTGCTGATGATATTCCTTCTTGCAGCTCAGGACACTGAGTATTTCTCTGAAGCACCTTCCTGGCGCTTTCATTCCATCTTTTTTTTTTTTTTTAAGATTTTTATTGGGGAATTGGGGGAAGGTGAACAGACAAGTTGCTGTCCTTTTGTTCT
>NW_017731407.1:1076814-1107500 GCF_001890085.2 Hipposideros armiger
CCCTTCTCCTTCATCCCCACCCCCTCCCAACTAACAACCCTCAGTTCTTCCTCTGTGTCTCTGAGACTATCTCCATCCACTTCTCCCATTCATTCAGTTCCTTAGAAGCCCAGGCATTCCCAAGCAAACTAGGATGCCTTGGTCACCTAATTTAAATTGCAACTTCTTCTATCTGGTCTCTCTCCTTTGCTGTTTTTGTCTTAGCATTTAACACCATTTAATATACTATACATTTTACCATTGTTTTTTGTTTGTTTTATTCACTGCTTGATCCTCAGTATTCAGATTGGCTCAGAGTAGATGCTCAGTAACTGTTTTTGAATGGATAGATAAACGAATGAGTAAGAAATTTAGATAGTGTTAACTATATTTGAAGAAACCAATGGGGCAATATTTCCTGAAGTGAATTATAAGTCCATAAAGTCTTGGTCAAATGTAATTTGACTCTCAAAATAAATGCAATTTCTTAAGGAGTGATAACGTTGTTTGGGGAGAAGAATTTAAATAATGTTTTTTGTGTGCATAATTTAAAATCAAAGAGTTATTTAATTCATTTTTAAAATAAGTGTTTTTTTAAAATAAAAATAGACTATTAATAGAATATAGTATTACACTTTAAATATCATGTTGGGGGATCATTTGTGTGGGTTTAGGTCAACTGATTTCAATCTATTGGAATGAACTTGTAATGAAAATCCTGCTAGTTTTAACACATATAAGTCTCTGATTTGCCCCCATGAAAACGTAAGCATATGTTTGATTAACAAACATAACACTTCTCTTAATATTCAGTTATTATTGACTGGATGACTGTATGGATGACTTCAAAAGGCAAATATACAGAAAATGAAATCTCTCTAGTGGATAAGAAATCAGAAGTCATGAGCTGCCATATGCTTAGCATAGCACTCTTGGGTATTTGACTTTTATTGTCCTTAGACCTGACCTGGAAAGCCTGGCCAAGTTGTCCCTTGCTCTATTACTTGCAAGCACTTGAGTTGTCTCTCACTTGTCCACATTGGTGAGGTGCTATGTAGAGAACACCAGATCTGGGGACAGAAGCCCTGGGTCCTTATCTCTATCACAATTTAACTTTCCATGTGGCCTTGCATGATTGCTTAGCCTCTTGGAACCTGCATCTCATCATCTGTGAAATGAGGGTGATAATGGCCTGTCTACCTTACCAGGTTGTTCAGCATAGGAGCAGCACTGCTGTGAAAAATTATAAGGTGCTGCATAATAATGTAAGGTGAGGTGAGATGAGGAGAGGTGAGGCCTTCTGCTAGGTGCATGTGTTGTAGGGGATTGCGCAGTCACTGCCAGATGGTTCTGAGCTTGGTTCTTGGCTCATACCTCACTGGTTTCTCCCTGTCACCAATGATATCCACAGAGGATATCATTGGAATAGGGTCTGCAATTTCTTCCTCAGATCCAGAGGGTCACTTAGATTCTGTTCTCAAAGTGAGTGACTAGGGAGATAGTCTCCTAGCAGCTTCTTACCAGTTTTAATCAAGTTACCTTTATAGAAGAAGGACATCCATTGGCAGTAGACCTTTACAACATTTTAAAGCTAGATTTTATCTTGGTAAACTGATGAATAGCTACACAGAGGCCAAAAAATGTAGTGGTTGAAACAGACTCTGGAGTTAGACTGCTTATGAAATCCCCCCTCTGCCATTTACCAGGTATTTCGCATCAAACAAGCCACTTATTTCATATGTTTCTTGATCTCAAGTGTGTATGAGAGTTAAAAGAGTGAATAACACCAAGTTCTTAGAACAACTCCTGATGTGTAAGAAATGCCATATAATTGTTATTATCTTACTATTATCATATTGATCTAACTGA
This sequence comes from Hipposideros armiger, assembly GCF_001890085.2. Taxonomy (NCBI): domain Eukaryota; kingdom Metazoa; phylum Chordata; class Mammalia; order Chiroptera; family Hipposideridae; genus Hipposideros; species Hipposideros armiger. The sequence continues at coordinate 1,078,663 of NW_017731407.1, forward strand.
CCCCTCACTCAAATAGGGTGACTTAGGCCTACTCCAGTCCTAGTTTTTGGTATTCTTTTTGTAGGACCCACCAAGAGCCTACTGATTATGCTTCATTTCACATCCATTGGCTTTAGGACACTTAATGCAAGTTAAATATTATCTCCAGTGGGCGGTGCCCTCCTGCAAGTCTCTCTTTCCCACCCAGCACCCCCATCACCCCCAGAAATCCACCACAGACTTTAGGTATATTTTTTTATCATTTAAGAGTAATAACATGCAGGACAGGCCAATCACAGTTCTTACTAATTGTTGTATCATCTAGGGGAAATTGCTCTGCTGACAGGCAGTTCCCTGTTGAAGGAAAGGCCACATGTAGTTTTTTCCCACAGCTTGCTATGATGACATCACCCCTCCTGTCTTTATATCACAGCTGATTGACTCAAGGAAGGACAATCGGCTCAGTGCACCTGGTCTATAAGCTGTCCAGTGAACAGTCTCCAACATCACTTTGCATGAAAGTTCTGTCAAAATATGGATGATGTTGATTATTTAGGCCAACTCAGGTGTTCCATTTGGGGACATCTTACTGAAGATATATGGAGAAAGCAAGAGATATTTATTAGCATCAGTAGGGCTAAGTGAGCTGAAGTGACTAGCAAACCATCGTCAGGTATAGAGTAAGCTATGAGCAAGTAGAAATCATGAATAAGTAGAAGGTAAAAGACATACAGCACAGAGTGAATGAGTTGGCTTGGTCGTGGCTAAAGGAGAAGCAGCAGCAAAGGAGTTTGCAACAGAGGGAGATAGACAAAGTCCTTCTGTTGAAGGGGTGATAGACTAACTAGCTCCCATACCTGCTTTGAGTCCTTCAATTTTTGAACCTGTTCTGAATTCTAGAGGCCTACCCATGGCTGTTGCTGGGTTTTCTTTAGATTATGTCAGTGTGCACGCTCATAATATATCCTTATTATTTGAAATGATTTGAACGAGGCTCTATTTCTTACCAGCCAAAGAGTTTAAGAACCACTCCAGATACTATTTAGTCTGTTATCCACTTAGCAGCCATCTGGTTATCAGTTCAGCTGTCCTGGTATCGCTATGCTTGTGTTCAAGTAACCCTTATTTTACTTAAAATTCACCTGGCTTCATCTTATTGCATAGGCATTTTATCATCTCACATCATTTAAGAAGGGTGAGTACAGTACAATAAGATATTGTGTTTGTGTGTATGTGTGTGAGAGAGAGCGAGAACATATTCACATAACTCTTATTATAGTATGTTGTTATAATTTTATATTTTATTACTAGTTATTGCATTAATCTCTTACTGTGCCTAACTTCCAAATTAAATTTTATCATAGATACGTATGCATAGAAAAAAACATAGTATCTGTAGGGTTCAGTAATATCTCTGGTTTCAGATATCCACTGGGAGTCTTGGGACATATCCCTCATGGATAAGGAGGACTACTGTATACTTCTTTTTATTTTTTTTTTTGATTTTTTTTTTTTTTTAGCTGAGCCATCCTGCTACCTGTTGGCAGCTCAGCGGCTGCTCAGCTCGGGCTGGACTCAAACCGCTGTTGCTCAGAGCTCAAACTCTTGAGCGAGCTCTTAACCAACTGAGCCACTTGGCCGGCCCAACTGTATACTTCTTGAGGAAGAAAAACAAAATAATGTAACATAACAGATATTTAAAATTATAATTCAAGGAAGCACCCCTAATATCACATAAGATTTGAGTCTGCAAATTGAAAGAGCATATCATATACCTAAGAAAGTTAACCCAGAATCATTAATATTAAGTCTTAAAGAAACAAACAAATAACATTATTGGACTTTAAGCCAAGTAATATACATGTAGCAAAACTCCCCTTCACATGTATGAGTTTCAGATAAAAACTGTAGAACAAGTAAGAACTTCAAGGTGTATTTTTTTCAACCAGGAAGCAGTGGCAAAAGGACCAGAAGTAAGCAAGATATATATATATATATAAAATAGTACCAAGAATAAAACAAACATATAGAAGTATAAGGGTGATAGAATAGTGTTTAAATATTACATGCCTTGACAATGTAAGAATTGAACACCTGAGAACAAAATGGGAGGAGAAGGAGGATAGATGTTAGAAAGTATGACAAGCTCAAAAGTGCTTTGTAAGTAATAACTGGAAGTAATATCATTTTAAGGTGACAGATGAAGTAGTAGAAGTGTAAGCATATATAAGATTCTAAAAACAAGCACTATGAAGAACAATTATTGACTAAAATAGGATGATGGAGGATAAGAAGGATGGGGAAAAGAAGAGTTTAGGAGAAAAAGGAAAATTGATCAAAATGTTATCCCTTAAAATATCACGATGATGTTTTCTATGTTTTTTAAGCCATTCCAGTTTAATAAAAAAAATAAAGGATATGTCCAAATTCATTTATGAAGTGAATATCACACTGATATCAGAGCTATTACAGTTGCACAAGACAAAAAAACCAAACTATAGATCAATATCACTTCTAAATATTAATGCAATTATACCAAGTAAAATATGACCAAACAGTATTCAACAATATATTATAAAAATAGCAGTTCATTACCAAGTGAGGTTTATTCCACAAAAGTAGGAATGGTTTTGTATTAGTAATGTTAAGAGATTTGAGGGAAAAAAAGCATGAATATATCTGTAAATGCTAAAAGACATTTGACAAAATTTTCTTCATTTCAGATTTATTAAAAAAGCACTAAAATGGCAATTGAAAGATAACTAAGTATATATAACTACATAGAAATATAGAAATATATATATATACATACATATATATATATATATGTGAGTGTAGATATATACACATCTACACACACATTTAAAACCATATTGGCAGTGTTAGCAAGCACAATTAGATTAGAAAAAAAATGATAAGACTAGGAAAGGAAAGAAAATCTATGACTTTTCTGGAAAATTCCAAGATTATTAAAAACAATTACAAGCAAAGCTCAGATGGGTAACAGGATATGAAATTAACATACATAATTAAATAGGCTTAATAGACATAAAACGAGTTAGAAGATATAATTGAAGATAAGACCTCATTTACAATAGTGACGAAAGGATAAAATACAGTACCTAGATAAAACTTAACAAGAAATATTCAAATCTTATAAATTGTTCTATATATTTAAAGCAAACCCAAGTTGTTTCTCAAGTTTATAGAGAAAAATAAGCGTCCAAAAATCCAGCACTTCTTGTCTATTTCCAAAAAAAAACCACCCTAAAAAACAAACAACTATTGGCATCTTTATTGGACTTGTATTATATTTATAAGCTAATTTAGAGAGTATACAAATCTTAGAAATTGAGAAGTAAAAGATCAGCAACCCAATAGGAAAATGAGCAAAGGGTATGAACAGACACAATGCAGAAAAAAAAAAAGAAAGAAAAGCACGTGATCCCTAGATACATGAGAAGATGCTCGACCTCACTCATGACAAATGGAAAGGTAGGTTAAAATGACACCAAGGTCAATTTCTCATCCATCAGATTGTCTGCATCCATAAGTTTGGGAATGTTCTCTGTTGGTTAGCCTGTGGAACTAGGCACTTTCTTACACTGCTGGGGGAAGAGGTTTTAAAATGGTACAACTTCTCTGGAAGGAATTTGGCAATATCTAACAAAATAACAGATGACTTTTTTCTTTTTTTTCACCCAGCAATAGGAATCTTATGGATAAACCCGTACAAATTGTTATAGTCTTCCTTTAGCCGTGGAAAACTCCACTATATCCGTGCATTCAGTCATGAGACTTGTCAGCAAAAAAGGATCCAAAGACCCTTGTGTGTTAGATGGCATAAAAGTCGTTAAATACTGTGAATTCTGTACATGATTCTTCGTAACATATTAATTTCTGTGCCCTAATGCAGATATTATGGTGATAAAATTTTCACATTCAAGAAACATAGCCTCATCACTGAATGCCAGGCAACCTGAAAAGCCATGTCAATTGTCCATGTGAATTGGAACAGGGCAGCAGCAATTGTTGCAACGTATTTGCCTGTCAGGGCCTAGAGTATGTGCAACAATGTAGGCTTTATCTTGAGCTGCTGATGGAGAAGGAATGCCAAGAGATGCCAGATAAAACTTTTATGCTCCATTTGTGCCAGAGGCAATGGATATTTTGAGCTAGTGAAGGTTTGTGGTATCTTAAACGGAGTGATCTTCGTACTTCAGTGCAGAATCAAATTGAGCAAACTCCAACACACAAAAAACGAGAACTAGGAGGGTAACTCGATAACTTTGTGCACACTCCATGCACATGTAACCCGAGTGTAGGTGAAGTGGCCAGTGTCCGTATTTCCTTGGCATACGCCATACCCATGTACTTTCTAGCCCGGCTCCTGGTCTGCTTCCACGAATGAAGTTCAGCTATCCCATAGCCAGAAGCACTTGCTAGTATGTCTTGATGCTCCAAGGTCTTGTATTCTGAACTATAAATCCCAGCACGAGCAGAGAAATTTTCACCATTCCAGTCTTACACATGCTGTCTCAGTCAGCCTCCCTTGTCCCTGCATCTTCCCACTTCCATTTCTTTTTAGGGAAGCCCCAGTCTTAGAATGTTCCTGGTGTGCCTTTGCCTCAAGCAATCACATGAGAAGATAAGAACCCAAGATCAGGTTATTTTCCAAGTCTGGGCTATTCAACATTAAATTAGACCATAAGGGAGTTCCCACAATGCACTGTAGTGGAAGGCTTTTCAAACCTGACTCTGCTGCAGAAGCATGCGTGGAGCTTTCTAAAAATACCCATGTGCAGGCTCCATCCCCAGAAGTTCTGACTCCAGGTCACTTTTATATCCTTGAAACCATTATAATATCAGATATCTTTTTGGTAGTTCTAAGTCTTAGTTTCTGCTATTCTGTGAGCAATAATTCGACTTATCACACTTCCTCATCCACAATGAAAGCAGCAATTTTTAGGTATGCTGCAATGAAAAGGCAGACTTGCAAAATGTATAAATATATATATATATATATATATATATATATATATATATATATATATATATATATATATAAAGACAAAGAGTCTGCAGAGGTCGAACTCAGCCTTTTCCATGATCTCAGTGAACAGTTTAGCCTACCAGCCACAGCTTCCCAAACATTGCCACTTTGTATTTGTACAACCAAGGGACGCATCAAGGTATTTTTCCACAGTAGAAAAGTAAAAATAGTATATGATTTTCACATCCTGGAGGACATAAAATTGCTCACAGTGTTGAAATGGAAGTTTTTCCAGCTTCAGGGATTCAGAGCTTAGAGCCAATGTGGCTCTAGGTATTCACTCATTGATCCTCCTCCTAGCCATCCCTGGATCAAGAAAACCTCACGCTAAGATGATGTCAGAGGGAGGGTTAAATCAAGAAGAAACACCCTTCTCTGTTACATAATAACATCTTAACTAACTTTGCACAAAATGACACAAAATAAACACAGGAATCAAATTTTTTAACACTCACAATCTTTAACAAGAGGGAGGAGGAGCAAATAATATTGCCATTCAATTTAGTCATTTGCAGAATAGTGGAAGTTAAAAAAAAAGTCAAATGACTTCCTTAATGTCAAGGGAAAAGATCTAAGAAAAGAATGCACATTTATAAGAAATCTTATAGGATAAATGACTTCTCAAAGATTGAGACTACTCTTTAGTATTTTTGTATTGCCTTATAATCTGAAACAGTAGCTTTTTAACTACAGCCATAGTTACTTTGTGAAACCAAGTTCATCTTCACCTATGCAATGTCATGCTAAACATGCTAAATGTTTTAGACCCATTAATTTTTACATGGTCTACTTATACCATAACTGGTGTTTTCTTTTATGGTTATATCAATTCAATTAGTTTTTCCTAGAAATCTATTCATCTCAAGTTTGTTTTGGTCCTTTGGAAAGAAGATTTTTTAAAGATTTTTTTGTTAAAAATATAGCTAACATACAATATTATATGAATTTCAGGGGTACACCATAGTTTAACATTTACATACCTAAAGACGTAATCACCATGATAGCTACAGCAACCATGTGACACTGTACCATGCTATCACAATATTAGACAATATTATTGACTATATCCCCCATGCTGTACTTTACATCCCCATGATTTATTTGTTTTATACCTGAAAATTTGGATCTCTTATTCCCCTTCATCTTTCTCCCCCCTTTTAAAATTTTCAATTACAGTTGACATTCAGTATTATTTTATATTAATTTCAGGTGTAGAGCATAGTGGTTAGACATTTATATAATTTAAAAAGTGATCCCCCTGACTATTCTAGCACCCACCTGGCACTAAACATCACTATTACCATACCGTTGACCATATTCCCTGTGTTTTACATCCCCATGACTACTTTGTAACAATCAATTTGTACTTCTTAAGCCCGTCCCCTTTTTTCACCTACACTCCCAACCCCCCTCCCATCTGGTAACCATCAAAACGTTCTCTGTTTCTATGAGTTTCTGTTTTGTTTATTTGTTTTGTTCTTTAGATCCACATATAAGTGAAATCACATTGCATCTGTCTTCTTCTTTTTGACATACTCCACTCAGCACAATACCTGCCAGGTCCATCCATGCCGCTGAAGATGGTAAGGACCCATTCCCTTCCATAGCCAAGCAATATTCCATTGAATATATGTCCCTCCTCCTCTTTATCCATTCTTCCACTGATGGACACCCAGGCTGCCTCCACTTCTTGGCCATTGTAAACAATGCTGCAGTGAATATATGGATGCACACGTCCCCTTGAAGTAGTGTTCTGGGTTTCTTTGAATAAATACCCAGAAGTGGGATTACTGGGTCCTTCTTTATCTCTTGTTATAGACTTTGTTTTAAAGCCTATTTTGTCTGGTATAAGTATGGCTACCTCAGACTTTTTTTGTAATTTCCATTTTCATGAAATATCTTTTTCCATCTTTTTACTTTCTGCCTGTATGTGTGTCTTTCAATCTGAAGTGATTCTCTTGTAGGCAGTGTGTGTAAGGATTTTGTTTTCTTATCCATTTAGCTTTCTTATGCCTTTTGATTGAAGCATTTAATTCATTTACATCAAAGGTAATTGTTGATAGATATGTAGCTATTGCCATTTTATTATTCATAATTTTGATTTTTTTTCTGTTTTAAAGAAGTTTCTGTAACATTCCTTTTAATACTTGTTTGGTGGTGATGAACTTCTTTAGCTGTTTCTTGTTTGGGAAGCATTTTATCTGTCCTTCAATTTTAAATAATAACCTTGCTGTATAGAATAATCTTGATTGAAGGTCCTTGCTTTTCATCACATTGAATAGTTTGGCCAATCCCTTCTGGCCTGCAAAGTCTCTGTTGAGAAATCAGCTGACAATCTTATGGGAGCTCCCTTATAAGTTACTAGTTGCCTTTTTCTTGCTGCTTTTAGGATTTTCTCTTCGTCTTTAACCTTTGCCATTTTAATTATAATGTTTGGGTTCATCTGGTTTAGGACTCTCTGCGCTTCCTGGGCTTGTATGTGTATTTCTTTTGCCAGGTTAGGAAAGTTTTCAGTCATTATTTCTTCAAATAGGCTTTCAATCTCTTGCTTCCTCTCTTCTCCTTCTGGTACCCTTATGACATGAATGTTGTTATGCTTGATGTTGTCCCAGAGGTCCCTTAAACTATCTTTATTTTTTTGGATTCTTTTTTCTTTTTGTTGATCCAATTGGGTGTTTTCTGATACCTTGTCTTCTAAATTGCTGATTCGAACCTCTGCTTCATCTAGTCTGATGATGAGTCCTTCTAGTGCATTCTTATTTCAGTTATTGTATTCTCCACTTCTGACTGGTTCTTTTTTATGCTTGCTATCTCTTTGTTGAAGTTCTCACTAAGTTCCTTGAGCATCCTTATGACCACTGTTTTGAACTTTATCTCTGGCAAGTTGTTTGCCTCCATTTTCTTTAGTTCTTTTTCTAGAGATTTCTCCTATTTTTTTTTTATTTGGGATGTATTTCTTTGTTTCCTCATTTTGGCTGCCTCCCTGCTTTTGTTTCTATGTATAAGGTAGGGCTGCTATGTCTCCCAGTCTTGGCCAAGTGACCTTATGTAGTAGGGGCCCTGTGGGGCCCTGGCACAGTCTCTCTGGTCACCTGCTCCAGGTGCTCCAAGGGTGTCCCTTGTGTGGGTTTTGTGTGCCCTCCTTTTATAGTTGAGCCTTGATTGCTATTGTCACTTCAGTGGGTAGGACTGACCCTCAGGCTGACTAGCTTTGGGGTTGGGCCACATCCACAGCTTATGGGCTGCTGTGTGTGGGGCTTAACCCACTGAATGGTTCTGTTGCCTGTTGAGACTGCCTTTTGGGTGCTGCTTGTGGGGCTAATTGGGCAGTGCTTTGCTGTGGAATGAAGCCAATCTCAAGATATGTTGTTTCTGGGGTCTCTTGGCAGGGACTCCGGTGCAGGACCAGGTCACCCAGTACCAGGGACTGCCTGGTAGGAGCTACAAAGCAATCTGTGGTTTTTTGATGCATGTGCTAAACCTGGAGGCATGTGGGAGAGGTCATGCTGCAAATGGAAGATGGCTGCCACCAGTACCAGGCCTGAGATAGTTCCCCCAAAAGCCAGGATACCACATGTCCTGCTGCCATCTGCCCAATCCCTTGAACTTCAGTTGCTGATAAAGCCTTGTGGGGTATGCAAATTTGGTGAGGCAGGGTCTCAGGGAGTCACTACAATAGGAAGCATTGTGGTCACCAAGTTAATGTAGACTCTGGTTTAGTGCCAGTGCTGAACCTAGATCTACTCAACAAAAAAATGTCTCAGAGCACACCAAGGTCAGTAGCTGCCCACCTGGAGCCCCTGGACTCTGATAGTTTTCCAAGAGAGAGTGGAATGTAGGCAGGGCTAGCTGCTTGAGTAGAAAGTGCCTCAGGTGTTGGAAGTGTTGGGAGGATTCCAGTGAATCAGCAGGGCAGAACCTGGGAGCTCCTAGACCAATCAGACTCAGATTTGGCCGTAAACGTAGGAGGACGGCCCAACACATTAAATATGGCTGCCGCCTGCCAGTTGCACAGGATAAGGACTCCACACAGGGAAATTGCTTTCTATCCCCCAGCTTGGGCCTTGAATCCATATATCTCAATCTGTCCTCATATGCCTCTGATGCCTCCAAGTCACGGTCCCTCCACTGGAGCCCAAGGTGAGTGTCTGGGGGTGAGTGAGTCTGTGCCTGGGCCTTTTAAGAGAATGCCTGGGTTTCCCGCAGCCTTCCATCCCACCTGGGTGGTTGGAATCCGACTGTTTATCACAGCCAGACGTTGTGGGGGTTTTTCTTCCTGGCACCTGTACTCTGCCAGTGGAAACTAGTGTGGGGCTGGGTCCTTTGCTTCTCTGAGGAGTAGGGGTGGGTTTCCTCCCCAGCCGAGGTATCCCTCCCAGTTTTCATCTGCCACACAGAGGTTTGGGACCAGCCGGTTCAGCATCTCTGCCCCTCCTACCAGTCTTGACATGGCTTCTTCTTTATATCCTAAATTATAAAACTTCTGTTCAGTCAGATTTCTGATGGTTCTCCAAGTTGATTGCGTTATAATTTAGTTGTAATTTTAATGTGTTCATGGAAGTCAGCAGGCACAGTGTTTATCTACTCTGCCATATTGGGTCTCTCTCTTTTTGGGTTTTATTCAATTTGTTATCTGACCAAGGTCTTCCTGAAGGATGGCACAGGCCCTGGCATGAGAGAAATCCTTTATCATGTAACTACAATTTGTTGTTCAGCATAGGTGATGAAAACAAACACTAATTTCTAATAAAATTGTGTTACACTGCAACACCAAAAGTGTTCCATATTAGAATCATCTTTTATGAAAATAATAGTTTTGAAATATTTGAAGAAATATTTATATCATTCTTACAATTTTAATTAAGCCTTCCAAAATGTTGCATGTACATAAACCACTGTCTCTTAACGGGTTGTTACATTTCTATGTTAGTCCACAGAATGAATTTCAAGGGGTTTATCTCTCCATATTGAAAATGAAAAATTCTTTTGGGATATGTTAGTCAAGTCTATTCCAGAACTTGTGTGAAAGATTTGGATGTTATTGTCTCAAGTCATTAGTATACCTCTTTCCCAATGCCTCCGTGGCCCTTAGTAAATTTGCTTTCCCACTATAAACCACTTAAAGAAAGCATTCTAATAAGCAGAGCTACATGACCCATTTCTTAGACAAAGTTCACACTGTTCTCTCTTCTCCACACTCCATCTTTCTTTCATTTATTAGTTCATTCATCTGCTCATCATAGGTACTATCCGAACTTAGGAAGAGTACCTTGCTGCTGGACTCTTCCTCTGTTTGCCAGGAAGGTAACAAGTGTTAATAGAATGAAAAGTCATTTAAAAGCAAATATGCATGCAACTTTGGGTAACCTTAGTAAGATACATGTTTAAAAGAAACCTGTCTTCTCCGGAATATCTTATAACTACACTGGAGATAGAAGTTGATAGAACTATCTTTCTAAGAAGACATCCTGATTCCACTGGAACTGAGTAATCATACCAATTTCCATTTGTTCCTTTGACCAATCTTAGCAATTTCATTAGTATTTAAGCTTTTAAAAATTTCACACTTCATAACAATTGAATTCCAAATTTTAAGATTATATGTGGATAAGTAAGTACAGTGGTACATAACACATAGAAATGTGAAATATAATCTCTGGATGGCAGCATGTATTCACCAGCAAAAATTCCTTCCTAAGTAATGTCATTTCCGTTTATTTTATGGATTGGTAAGTGGATGGGTGGGTCAGCAATATTCAATGGTATAGCGTGGCTTGGTCATTTGAAAATCCCTCTTCAAGCACTTTTTCGAATAGGTGGTAAAATGTAGACTGGGCGATAACACAATTAACTGGAATTGTATATGACTGTGCAACTAAATGCAAAGAAATTTGGTTAATTAATGCACCGATATCATTTGTAAAGACTTTCTCTAGTGAAGTTTCATAATGCTCTAGTCTCCCTATTAAACATTCTTTTTACTGCCTTGGAAATAGTACGCAAGCTTATAAAAATTATAATTAACATAAACTTTGAGATACAGTGAATATATTGGATAACAGGATCAATACTCATTGGAAAGATGGACTTAAACCAATCCGATAAAATTTTGCAGATATTAATATAAAGAACTGTGATTATTAAAATAATACAAAAATCAAAAAGTGTGATATGGTTAACGATAAATGCAATAAGGGACAAAAAAATGTGTGATGTGACTGTTAATGCATAGAATTACAGGCTGCACTAGTTGAAGCATGGTGTTATCCATGTCAAGAGAGACACTTTTCCTGGGGCAGTGTCTGCTGTTAAAGCCAAACTTATATTCAGTTGTAGGTGTCAAACTCTAAGAGGGACATTGACATACTAGAGTATCAAAGAGAAACAGGGAAGGTAGAAGGTGGAGAGTCTGGAAAGTATGTTATAAGAAAACAGTTGAATGACGTGGGGATGTTTGGTTTGGAACCAAAAAAAACCTGGGTACATGGCAGCAGTGTTTGATATTTGAAAGGTTGCCATATTGGGGAAAGAGACTTTTTTGTTGTTTGTTTGATTTGGAATAATTGGTATAAGGTATGGGGGCTAGTTGCTGGAATAAGGAAAACCTTTCCAATAAGAATTACAACTATTCAACAAGGAACTGTTGACTGTTAATTCCCCATCACTGAGAGTGCAGGCCAGAATATCCAGTGTGAATGATCATCTGTCAAGGATTGGTGAAGAAGAAATCCTCTCTGTTACTAAAAGCCTCCAAGAGCCTTCCAGCCTTTAAGAGTTTTTACTTCTGCTTTCAGATAGTGATGTACAGGCAAAATACCAAGATGAGTGATTGCACTTTTGCTTTTGCGTTTGGATTTTTAAAAAAGTTTTTATATTTTTGGTCACAGTATGGAATGCTCAAATTGTTAAACAGGGTCTTTTATAATTTTTTAAGTTGCAACTACTGATAGCCACTTGGGTATAAATTTTAATGATGTTAGACAAATGAAATAATGTCATCTATGATATACTGTGGTCTGAATTTTAGAAACAATCACTGTGTAAAACCAACACAAAAATTATGTGTAGAAATGAAACATCTTATAATAATAATTTGTTGGGACATATTTTCCCCTTGTTTTCATACATCTGATAACTCACAAACACTGAGTTGAAATGACATTAGGTTATTAACTCATGTTTATGCTTTTGTGGGTTATTTAGAGAGGCTCCAATCTTCCCAAGTGTATTTTTCCTGATTTTAAAAAGTGACTTTATTTTCAAACGAAAGATTTTCATGCAGATGGTAATGTGGAAATATCACTATAAGAAAACATTATTCCTACATTATATTGATTTACATTTGTAATTAACAGCCATAAATTAAAAAGCAAATATATTGGGTTGTCAGAAAAGTCATGACACATTTTTGCAGCGAAAAACATAGAAAAAATACATCATGACTTTTCTGACAAACCAATAATAATGTTAGCTGGTTTATCATGTATGTTCATTGCATTTTTTTAGTGTAATATTGGCTTATTTTTCATTTAATCAACATTAAGAAGCAGTGGCCATTTTCTTTATTTTTTTTTCTTTTTTACTAAGAAAAGAAAGTAAAATGAAGGCAATAACAGTACTTGATTTTTTGTTTCGTTCTGTTTTATTTTGTTGCTGAAGGAGAAGAATCCATATTGCCATGACAGAGAACCTAATACAGCTTTTAGCTTTTATTTCCCCTACTATATGGATACTTATTTTCAAAACAATTGAGAAATAACAGAAAATAAAGATACAACAAAAGGTTTTAGGAATTAGGTTAAAACTTTAACTGTGGCCTTTAGGCATTCATTCTTTGACTGGATTGTATCCTCAACAATTTATTTTCACCAGGGGCAATAGACAGAGTTGCCCTTTATCCCACACTTTTATTTTCTATGGTAATAGGGCCTTTGGGTGAGGCCATCTATATATTCCATAAATATAACTGTTATTGACATAAATGGAGTGGAGCATATAAACTAGCATTCATTCTTGAAGATCTCATAATGTTTGTCACTCACCTAGACTTCTTGTTTACAGTCTCTGTGGACACAGTTGAGGTTTTAGCATTAGTCTGACGATATGTATTTTTCTTCCTCTAAATTGTAGTCATTCCCTGGTGAATTCAGCTCTACCCCTGAGGTTACATCTTTCATTTTACATTAGCAACTCGCCATTTCAAATATTTATATATTCAGGTTATCAGCTGTCTGGGGAAAAATAGTGTATTGTACACTTACATCCTTTTCACCTGCTCCAATTTTTAATTTATTTTTTTATTTTTTGAGGCAGTCAGGGCAGGCAGTATGGCCTTCCGCTTGTGAAACTTGGAAGAATACATTAAAAAACAGTCATTCTAAGGAAGAAATTGGGCCTGTTTAATTGATTTAATGTTTTAATTAAGGGTTAAAAAGGAACTCAATTAAAAATATTTTTAATAGTCACCTGATTCAAAATGAGAGACTGAAAAGCCACACCATGAAAAGAAGTCCTCCAGTTCTTATCTTGCACATGCTCAGTGTCCACTCCTCCCAGGTGGCTTCTGTGAAATGTGCCCTTACAGAGTTTTATTTATGCATATACTTGCTATAAATATAGACACTTATGTTTTCTTTATTAGAAAACTGGTGTTATATACGTTATTCTGTATTTTTTTTAAACCTAGCAATATGTCACTCAGATCTTTCTGTAAATATGTAGAACACTTTTTCATTCTTTTTTACAGCTACATATTATTCCACTGTATTGATGTGCTATAAATGACTCAATTAGTTCCCTATTAGTGGATATTTATATTGTCCCCAATGTTTCACAATTACAGTGCCCAATCATTTTATTTTTACACCCATTTAACACTTGTGCAATGATATCTGAAGGGTTAATTCCAAATAGGATTTTTAAAACTTTGATCTTCTTTTCAAGAAACAGGTTCTATTACTTCTTAAAGATTCTATGAGATTGAAGCCAGCCCCTCCCGCTTTAAAGCTGAAGCATGTAAAATCAAAAAGTTTTCTGCCTCTTTTATTAGTGTCTGGCCTAATCTAGCAAACTTTTCTATATCTTCTCTAGAGACTGTGGGCCACCCAAAGCGGAACCCCTGGCTGGGTCCAGCTGAGCTTCTATATTCCAAAACTGCTTTTCTTGTCCAGAGAAATACTTTTACAAACTGGCTGTCTGCGGGTACATGTCTCCTTGAATTACCATTTCGTTGTTTAAGGACAGGTCTCTTTAAAGCATGAGAGGAGTTCTTTATTCTTTTACTAAATTGGTCAGCCAAAGAACAGCTTTTGGTGAATAAAAGATATTCTCATTTTAGCAAATGAAGGGGAAGTTCTATTCCCTCCAGTCCAATGCAAAATGTTGTTATTCCTTAAAAATGTTCTAAGTGCTCAAAGTGCTGGAAACTTTTCAGAACACACCACAGAACCCAGTTCTTCCCCATATTCAAAATGTTTACATTCTAAAAATGACAAGAGAGGGAAGGTTGGGAAGGTAGCTAGATCCGGAACAGATGGGCACATATGCCCTCTCTCCTTACCAAATGCAGTCCTATGGATGGCTCAATAGTTAATGTAGATTTCTCTTTACTAAGTTTTATAAGTAACTCTGCTGTGCACAGCCAAATGACTTGAAATGTGAAGATGCAATGCCTCTTTGCTGTGCCCTGCTGTTCAAATGTTCTCAGCTTTGACAATTTATCTTGCTGGAAAATGTCTTTAGAATGTCAGTCACTTCGGTTTCCACGCTTGCCATTTGCATGTAGCACACCTGCTGGTATCTTTGGTTGTGATCTATTGTTATTTTCCTGTGGGGGTGGGGAAGCACAGTGTTGCATTGGCAGCCTTGGAGTTCAGTTTGGAAGTGATTCTTGTGAGCCTAGCTATTCATCTTAACATCAGTTTCACCTGCAAACAAGTGTTTACTGGGTGCCTGGTGAAATTTTAGTATATACGCCATTTGCAGAGGTAATTATAGGTGAATGAAAAGACAAGTTCTTTGTCCCAAAAGGATTAGGTTCCACATGAGGCTACACAATCGATACATAGGCACACAAATTCACAAAAGAGTACTCACAAACAATATTCTCTGGGCAAACATAGGTGCAGATATTTCAATAACATTTAAATCAGAATGTGCCAATAGTGGTTGCACCTCATAAGGACTGGGAGACAGGAGTGGGTGTTGAGGGGAATAACAGCTCTGTGCCCTGTGTCTTCTTTATTGTTTTTTTCAATAGGCATGCAGTTACTCTTTTGATTAAAAACAAATAATTTAAAAATAGCAATAAAATGATTTTACATAACATTGTGTCAAGTAGGATAATTTTGACTGCAGGTGAGAGAAAACTCATCTTAAATCACCTGAAATAACAAAGCATCTGTTACTTGACACAGTAAAATCACAGAGTAGAATGGTTTCAGGGCTGGTTAATCCAGTGCCTCAGCGATGTCAGCAATAACTGAATTTCTTTCCTTTTTTCTGTTCTGCCATAAGAAAAGTTGCCCTGTCAGGGTCACAATAATGTACAGAAACTGGAAATGAGAAAAGGGCACATCTATTCTTATGCAAGATCATTGCCATGTCTTTATAATCTTTCGATTTTGGAAAATTTCAAGCATATACCCTTTACCCAGCTTTAACAATTATCAACATTTTCCAATCTGTTTCATTTATTGCTTTCCTCCAGTTTTTTTTTTGCTTGAGTATATTAATGCAAACATTGCATATTTTACCTATAAATATTTCAGCATGCCTTTAGCAAATATGAACTTTTTTATTTAACCATAATACCTGTATCATGTATAAAAATAATTTCTTAAAATTATTTACACACTAATCTATGTTCAATTTCCCACAACTATCTAATGAAAAAAAAAGAGAATCCAAATAAGGCCATACACTGCATTTGGTTGTTATATTTCTCTAAGTCTCTTTTAATCTATAACAGTTCCTCTCCATTTATTTTATTGAAGAAATAGGATCATTTGTCCTGTAGACTATCCACATTCTGGATTTGGCTGATTGTTTCCTTTTGATGCATTTAACCTGATCCTCTTCTTCATACTTCCAAACTAGAGATTTAAATATAGAGATTTGAATTGATTCAGATTCACTTTTGTTTTGTTTTGTTTTGCAAGGATACTTCATAAGTGATACTGTGGACTTCTTAAACGTTCAGTTCAGAGGACAGGTAATGTCTGGTTGTTCTGCTTTTAGTGATATTAAGATTTATCAGTGGATTCAAAAGTTGTCAATAAGATCCATTCTTTGTCAATTCCATATAAACTTTTGCATAATATTTTGGCATTTATTTGTGCTTGTTGCCTAGGTTCATTATTCTCTTAAGAGTTGTATTTATTAGTTGGAATTTTTGAATAAAGAAGACTTTCCTCATCAAGTATTTTTCTACTTAAAATATAGGAAAGAGAATAAATGCTTGATACTTCCTTTCCTTTATTTTTTATTTTCTCCTGGCCTTTTTTAAGAATGATAAAATTTGCCCATCCATCCATCTTCAGAAGTTTCCCCTTACTTCTTTTTGGCCACTTTTGCAACATATGTTGATTCCTAAAGTAATCGTTTGCAAGGGAAATGGAATTACCACAATTGACTGGGACCAAACAAGCTTAACTTCTTGCGGTTGACTGGAAGCCCAGCCTTTTGGGAAGAACATGGCTGATATATTTGAATTAATTAGGAGTTCTTAGTAGTAAAAAGTCAGAGAAATTGCTAGTGGGTAGACAACCACAATGCATGGTGGAACATTACTGTTTATATGCATGTAATTGTCACTTCCTAGTTTTCTGATCACTAATAAGCTAACTGAAGTTACTAAAATCAACCCTACCCTTTACCTGTGTTTTCTGAGTATTCTTTAGTTTGTTCGAATCTTTATTTTTGCATCTTAATCAAATCCATTGCAACTTTTAATGGTAAATCTACCTCAATGTGTTACTTTCCTCTCCTTCAATGGCCTGCCATTGATTTATGATCCCATGGTCTGATTCCTTCCTTGAGATCAATCTTAGTACCACTGAGCTCTTATGGCCCAAGGTACCTTGTTAGTATTGGAAACCTCTGTGTGAGGTTTAAGCATAGAAGAACTCTAGAAAGATAAATTTTAGCATAGGTGAGTCAAATTTCCAGAATATAAGATTTTACCCCAAGTTACCTATATTCTAGTCCCAATGGACTGGTGGTTTTATTACCATGTAGATACTCTCCTAATTACTGTGATCTACTTTTCTATACAACATAAGGGTGATGTACCTAAGGTCAGATTCTTCCTTGGTTTGCTCACATATTTGAAGTCATAAGAGATCAGAGTAAGAGACTGATTATGGGGGCAATATGTGGGCAGGTAGAAAATTAGGTCTAAATAAAATGAGTGTTCTATTTTGGTTTTTGGAGAGATAAGGCAAAAAATAAATAGTTTGGGGGAAAGCCAAGATCACAGTCCAGAGAGGCTGGTATAAATACAAGCTGAAAGGGTAAGGGGTAGTGGCTGTAATGGTAGAATTGGTAATAGCCGTATGCCAGGAGAATTGAAAGAACAATATCCTATTAATTTTTTTGAGGATTGTGATATTTCAAGCCATGTTCCAATAAGCATTCTGTGTATATTAACGTATGTAATCTTACACCACCCTCTAAGGTAGGAATATTATTTTAATTTTTGTTCAGATAAGTGTTAAGAAAAATACTGTAGATTCCAACTATATGACCTTCTGAAAAGGCAAAACTATATAGTCAGTAAAAAGATCAGTGGTTGCTGGGGATTAGGGGAAGGGAAGGATGAATAGGTGGAACACAGAGGATTTGTAGGACGGTGACACTACTCTGTATGATATTATAATGATGAGTACACGTCATTATACATTTGTTAAGACCGATGGAATGTACAACACCAAGAGTGAACCATAACGTATACTATGGACTTTGGATGATTATGATATGTCAGTGTAGGTTCATTGATTCTAACAAATGTACCACTCTGATGGGAGACACTGGTAACCGTGGGAGGCTACTTGTATGTAGGGGGGCAAGGGTGTATGGAAAATCTCTGCATCTTTCTCTCAATTTTGCCATAAATTTAAAACTCCCCTAAAAAATAAAGTCTATTGATTGTTTTAAAAATGGAGCTTTGTCTTCTTTGGAAGCTTCCTAAGGATTGTGAACATTAATTCTTGCTCTTGAGATCCCATGGTTGGCTTTTTTCTATTTTTCCCAAGAGCAGATTGTTCAGATTTTAAAAAGTTCTATGAACTATCCTTTATATTTCATTAAATTACTTTTTATGCATAAATTAGCCTGAGTTGGCTTCTATTTCTTGCAACAAAACAACCCTAATTGCATAGCCACAAACAGTCATTCATGTTTTATGACTCATTTTTTTTTTGGAAAAGCATTTGGCTTACATCTTGGCCAAATGCAAGAAAGCTTTAAGATTATCCAAAACCAACTAAATTTTTATACCCTTTGAACATGACTTTTCAATGTCACTGAAGTGAAGTTACTTTCAGTTTTCACAAACTCAACACAATAAGAACGTTAGAAGATATTTAAAATATTTGGAGGTAAACATACTATTATAAACATACTGTATATTATATATAAATTTACCTATAAAACAATAATTTCATGTGGTACAGCTAATTAAATGACACACATGAAAAAAAGTCAATACTTTTCTTCTTATTTTCATCTTTTCATTTCTGTGTTCTCAGGAGCAATACGTCTAGTCAATAAAATGTTGAAAGGGAACTCATGAAAATGTAGGTAAGGAGGAAAAGGTGAAGGTAGGATTTAGTTTGGAAGAGGTCGAGAGTACTGAAAGAAATAGCCAGAAGGGGAAGGGTGATGTGTGAAATGGGGAGAAAGGAGACATGGAAAGTCCTCCTGGCTCATCTGTTTTTCTCTGCAGCGCCAGCTCACTGGGTAATTCTCTTCTGTAGTTAACCACTCTCATAGTGTCCATTTCTTAAAACTTATCTATGGATATACTAATTCCTAAGAGGAAACATATTTTCAAGAAGAAATAAACTACACTTTTTTTCTTCTAAATAATTATCAAAATTTCAAAGCCTGTTATCGGTAAAAACATGGCTATATTTACTCCATTTACTGAGAGTCAACAGTAAGCTAAGAGCTCACTTAATCTCCCCAATGATCCAGTGTGTTATGTTTCATTACACTGACTTTAAAAATATGAAACTAGTAATTTAATTAGTTTAAATAACTTTCCCAAATCTTTCTGCTGGTTAGTATTATAGCTGAGTAGACTGGAATCACCAGCCTTTGTTTCCACTCATCACTCTCTCACCAGCAGCTGCTTCACCAGCTTTTCTCTTTATCTTTTGTTTAAATTCTCTCCCTGAATGGCTGACTCCCTAATGCCTCCTCAGTAAGAATGCTTTGCTTCTGCCTCTGTATCTGATAGCCTCATGATCTTAACTTTTCCAATGCAAGGGAGGGGATGCCCAGAAAGCAATGCTAGCATTTTTGGAGTAAGGCAAAAAGGCTATGAATTCTCATACATTAATATTTGTTTGTGTTGTGTTTGCTTATGGACTCTTTTTCATGAGTCTAATCTTTACTCTTTTAAACTAATGAACCTAATTGGAGATTTACCACTTTATTGTTTGCACCTGTCTGCGTTTTCTATAAATTTTGATACTTTAAAGAATAAATACATTCTTATAGTCTGTATTTCTCAACTTTTTGTATAACCTCATGAAGCCCTTTTGCTAACAGGCCACCCTAGAAAAATCAAATTGTCAAGTATTTATTAAGTGCACATGATAATGTGTTCACGCCTATAACACGAGTAAATTTGTTGTGGGAAGGTAGAAGTTATAGAAGAGTTGTTTCCTTCCTTCAGGAAGCTTGCAAGCTAGCTAGGATTATAAAATTAATCAAGGGGAATCAATAGCAAGCAGTATAGGACAATATTTGCTGAAGCTTGAGGTGGATATTAGAAAAACTATGAGTTTTCAGAAGTGAGAGGTCCTTGGGGTTTGGAGTTGTTATGGGGTAGTGGGATTTCAGTTGCGTCTTTAAGGAGAGCATCCCTTGGACAGACAGAAAGGAGACAAAATAGCTCCCCTGTGTAAGGGCAAAGAAGCAGAAATGCATTATACCAGGGAATAAGACTGAAGTGATAGACAGAAGCCTTTCTGATTCTATGCTTGTTGGTTTAATATTTGGTGTATGCTAACAATTGTCTTTCTATGCCATGCACATTTTGGTGTCTGTCAGCCATTGTTCTATTGCTTTTCAATATGATTCTTATTATTTCTAACACATTTTGTTGTTGAGTGGGCTACAGACTTTGGACCTTATTATTTTACTTGATGATAATGAAAAAATAAATATTTCTTTTGGTTCATAAGTCGTTTCATGTGTGTATCCCAGCATTTATCACAATACCAGGCATAAGATGGGTAGCCAGCTAATGTTGTTAGTGGGATGATTGGTTGCACATGATATAGGAGACAATCGGATTAAAAAAATTTCTCTGAAGTCACTTCATTTAGATAATCAGACTGGTGCAAGAAGGAACAGACTTAGATATGCCATTATCCCAGTGACTTAACAGTGACTTGAACTGTTTTCTTTTCTCCTGTGTCTGTGAAGCAAAGAGAAGTTGCAGGCAACAAAACATTCTGTCACTTTAGAGAAAACACTGGTGAGCCTCTAAGTGTGAGAAGCTTTCCAGGTGAAAGGGTGCTGGGCTTGGCTTCCTCTTTGCTGACACTGCAGAGTTGTGACAAGATCCTAGAGACCATGACAGACCTGTGGGTGGCCTCACTTGCAAGCACCTCGGAGATGTGCTCTCCTTGTCACCAAGCCATGAAATCAAATTTTGTTTGGAAACTGACTGGCTTCTACGTCTCTTTGAAAGGAAGCACGTCACAGGTATTTATTACAGCACAACAGCTTCATTGGCCATAACTAATACATTCTTTACACTGAGACCAACTTGACTAAGCACTGGCATCCGTCAGAAGTACTCCTGGAGTGAAGACATTTCAAAGACATTTTAGTACAGTGGCACCATGTGGAGGGCATTAATCTGTCTTGTGATTTCTTCTTATTGTAACAATGGAAAAGGCTTCTAATGTGCAAACCTCGTTAAATCAATCATCTTGGGAATTTAGATGCACAGTGTGATAAAGGCAACAACTTTCTCTACCTTAAGGCAATTTTCCATACGTTCTGGAAGTTGGGATTTAGGGAAAATAAGCTCTTTGATGGATTTATGATTCAGCTTCAAATGTAATATTTGAAATATTCACTTTATTAGCCCAAAGAAATAGGAAGTCTTAAATAGCTAATAAAGTGTGTTTTATTTTTAGATAATATTTATTGTTTACAGGGCTGCTTTGGAAACTCCTTTTGTATCTTTTAAGCTGTAATTACACTGAAAGAATATAATAGGAAATGCATTAATGTGAAGCACAGAGCTGCTTATACTGTTCTTTATTTATTTACAGTCTTCTGCTATTTTTGTTTAAGAATTTAACTGCTATTATTTGACAAGGAAGTTTTATGAAGAAGATTAAAAAGTGTGAGGAAAATGCTTCAGACAAAATGTTCTAAGTGATACAGATTTTGCCTAGACTTGACTTCTTTCTGTTTGTATATAGAACAATACACTGAAAAGGGACACTAACTTCCAGAATATTTTAAATTTGGACCTAAATGCACATGGGTTATGCCTACACAACTACAACATTAGTACCGACAGGTGGGAGTGACAAAGTTGTAGGAGGCACTGTGTTAATGCTAGAATGAGATCGGCCAGAGGAAATGCACAATTAAAGCATTCACTTTAAATCTCTGCTGCTATAATAGGGAAAGAAATTGATTTAAAATGTTAACTTTGATTTGCTTTTATTAAATGCCATCCATTATTTACCTAACTGCTGAAGTATATATGGGCTTTTCACAGTAAGATGGATAATATGGGAAGGTCTAAAGGGTTCACAGGAACACACTGGCACCATTATTTGTGGACCTGTATCTAAACCATCCTGGAATTAATTTGGTCAAAGGTTATGTTGCTAGATTTCTAGTGAGCTCTGCCTGAACTATGGATATTTGTTCCAGGAATACCTAGATTGGATCTATAGACCAAGTGGGGGACTCTTGCTCTGAACCAAGAACTCCACAAATCAATATCCTATTGAACCAGTCTTCTCACTGCTTTCCCATAGACCCTGGTTTTGTATTTTTGGAAGTCGTATTAACTCTTTCAGAGACATTGGTGCTATGTCTATACGAGACAAGTGTTTTCCAATTATATTACACCATGTTATCTGGCTATATTTCAGTTTGAATTGTGCTTATTAGGTGGTACTAAGGTGTTAAAAACAGAGACAAAAGGATTTATTGAAACAAAAGAACTGTATTATTTAAAAATATATGCTTAGTATTAAGAAATTTAAAATATCAAGAAACTATACTCCAAAAGTTATATATGGTTATATACATAAATACTATAAACATTTTGCAGAACTTAGATTATATTTTATAGTCTCAGAAAGAGGAGTGTAGCGCTATTTAAAAACATAATTTTATTACTTTATATCCTGAGGGATCATTGACTCTGTAATTTTTAAACATTTGTTAAACACTGGTTTTCCTCAGAAAAATCAAGGTCTGATTAAGCACTATAGCCTTGAAAGAGAAGTAGAACTTTGTATTTTTACATGGCTAAAAGCTTACATCTAGGCTAAAAGCTTACATAAAAGTAACATCTAGGTAAACTTGCACTATCTGTTAATTGACAACTTAGATCCCCATGACTCGGAGGAAAGTGACAACCGTGGGAATGAAGTAAGGCATTACAATAAGAGCTTATCTAGGGTCTAACTGAGCAGTGGTTGTTTCCCAAATATACTGACTTTGTAAAGGTGGTTTACATCCAAGTGGCATCATTTGTATTTTCAAATAAGAATATCATTTGCTTCCTTTTTCTCCTGCTCTCTTCGTCCCTTCCTGTCCCTCACCTCTTCCTCTGTCTTCACACTTGTCAGCCTTTCATGGGGTTTGAATCTAAAGGTATCCCCAGCTGGCTGTTTTGTGGCCTCTGCTTGCCATGAGCCCTTAAGATAACTTCCCTCCATGATGATCTATCTACCTAGGCACTTAGTTGAAGTTGCTTACAATTCAGCTTGTCTTTCTTTGCTATAGCTTTCTGGGGGTGCTGGAATGAGTAAGTACCTGTTCTCTATTTACTTGGTCTTTGTGTAATTTTTGATATTGGTAAATAGGAACTGATGCTTACCTGGTCACATTCAGGAAATTCTGCAATGGAAGCTTTGGTTGTATTAGGAAAGCTTTGAAGGATGATGAGCTGAATGAGCAGAATATGTCCGTAAACAATGATACTTGGATAATAATGGGGCTAGAGAAGCAAAAAGCAAAATGCAGCAGTACCCTTAGTGGCCACAGGGGGAGTTTCTTTTCTCAGCAGTGCAAAGAGTCACCACAAAGCCAGGGCTCCACCAGGTAGAAGAGAAAGTGCTCTTAGATCCAAACACAAAGAAGAATGTGAGCAACTTACCGTATTTCCCCATGTATAAGACACACCTTTTTTTGAAAAATTTGGAGTCTAAAAACTGGGTGCATCTTTTACAGTGATTTTAGATTTCAAATGCCATAGATGGAACTGGGGACGAGGCAATATATAAAGACAGTGATTCGTCATCAGACACACATGAGGACAAGCTAATGGTTGGGAGTTTTGACAGTGATGAAGAATTGTGTGAATTTTATGATGAATAAAATTTGAATTCAATAACTTTATGTAATACACTTTTTTTCAAATTTTGGGCCCAAAAATTAATGTGCGTCTTACACATGGGAGCATCTTATACATGGGGAAATACGGTAAGTACTAGACAGAAGTGGAGGGAAGAAGGTAGGTGCTGTGGGGGAAGGCTTGGAGACAAATACATTTTATAGTATTGGTTATTATATTATATAGTAATACCTTGATTTGCGAGCATAATTCATTCCAGAAACAAACTACTCATATTGTAAGACATTGCTTGTTTACCAAGTTAAAGTGTATTAGAAATGTTTGCTTGTCTTGCGTAACACTTGCAAACTACGTTACTCACAATCTAAGTTTTTACGGTATTAATTATTATATTACATTACATTATATTATATAGTCTTTATTATTATACTATATAGCATATAGCCTTTGTTATATTGTATAATAATAAATACTATATGTTATATGCTATTCATTATTATAAAATTAAGTATTCAATCAAAAAGCATTAAAATAAAATACTATGTAAATATAGTGGTGATATTATTATTGTATCCTTATGCCTCCCCCCTGCTGCCAAATATACACAGGAAGCTTTTCTATATAATATAGAATATGCTTGCTCCATGCATGTAATTCTGATCTAAAATAGCATAAGAACGAATTATATAAAGGTATGTGCAAATCTATAACAATCAAATTCCAGGTTTATTTTAAAAGAGGAGCATGGCTTGTTAGCAATGTGGTCTGGTTTCCTCTCTTCCCTCTGCTGTGAGAGCAGAGGCCTTAGCACTTGGTTCTCAGCTTAGTCAGTCCCATGTGTCCCACCTTTGTGGCCACATGGCTTTGCTGTTGACCAAACCCAGCTCCATCTCAGGAGACGCCCACCTTCACTCCCCCAGGCCTCTATTTGCCAGGTCATCCTGGTGGACATGGTCTGCTCACCACTGCTTGTTTACTCTGATGCTTTTTCTAGTGACTGATGCTGGCTTTCACACTTTCTTTGATGAGTATTTAAAGTGTTTCCTAGAATTCTCATAAGCTCAATTTGATATCAGTAACCTTTTCCTCTTGCATACTTTTGATATTTTATACCCTTCCTTTATTAAGTTTTTGCCTCCATTTCAAAATAAAACCAATTTAGCTAGCAGATGGCAGGGGGTGGGAGGGCTTAGGTTTGGAGACTGCCTTGTTTCTGCCAAACTTGTAGGATCCTGAGAGTGGCCTCAAGTGTTAGAGCTACAGATGGACATTCCCAAACTCAGCTTTTCCACACGCTGCTCTTGAGAAAGTGGTACTTGCCCCTGGGATGTTAAGAAGGTAAGAGCTTTAATATTATGGAAGGACTGGACTGATTGATAGTGTAGGATGTCTACTGAAAATGAGGGGTGGAGCGTTTGACAGCTTTCTGGAGAGTGATAGAAACTGGGAACAACACAGAAGGAAACATGATAAAATTAAATGAGGATTGGAAAAAGGATTCTCAAACAGTGTTGAGGCCTGAATAAGGATGAAAAATGTACAGAATTGATCCCCATCTAGAAGGAGCCAAGAAGTAGAATGTCTAGTTAGTTAGTAACTTTTGGGCATTTGATGGGGACAGGATACCTTTCAGTGGCTGCTACTGAATCTTTGTGTGTTGGAATCACAGGTGATTAAGACCTATTCTCTAAGAGTAAATAGTGTTGTATGTTGCACTGAATGAGCATCATCAAAAAGCAAAGCCAAGTACAAATAACTACAGTTCAGAACACAGTTCAAATCCAAATGGGCAGGCAAGAGAAGGAATCTACGTAATGAGACAAGGTTATTAGCAAACACAAATCATCATGAAGATGACTGGGGGAAGGGCAATGAAAAGATGGGGCAGGAATGACTCCAGAGCTGACAAGTGGACAGCTGCTGTTGTTTATTCATTGACAGCAATTCTTGGAAGTTAAAAGGAATTGGGGGGAAAACACGTGGTAGGAATTTGTATAAGCCAGTCTACATGGCTATCTGACTTCTTTTAGAAATGGTCTACAGTCTCAGGGCAGAAGAAACAGAATAGAACAGTTAGGAATTTAAGCTTTGGAGTTGGCCTGACAGATAATTGGAAGGGTGTTTGAGGTGGAGTGATTAAAGAGGTTAGTGGACTCGAAAGACCAGGGTTCACAAAATGAGGTTCTGACTCTCCAGGAGAATCTAATTGCTAGGAAATAGTTGTCCTGAGGAGGGTAAATGATGTAGGCTGTCATGGTATAAATTCTTAAATAAATTCGAATGCGATACTACCTTTCTCTATTTGGAATCAGCTCTCCAAAAATCACATTCAAAATAATTTGACCCCCCTCTCTGTTTATATTTCAAATTTTCATTTCTTCCTTTATACTATATGGCTCTGTGAGAGGTCTGAAGGAGTACCTCTTCAGAGGTGAGAAATGTACCCTCTGCATTATTCATGTAATGATCATGAGCTAGAAGAAATCTTACATTCCTGATTCATAGAGAGCTGTATGGCTATAGCAGAAATTACTGGTCAGTCCAACTTGAGGACTGCTCAGCAATATCCCTGGGGCAGAGCCTGAGTGAGAACGTGGAGCCCTAAATTTATCATCATTGTGATATTAAGGGAACCATAGCAAATTATATTTTATCATTTCATGTTCAGATCATCTGCAGCATATAGACATGTATTATTTTAAATATAAATTTAAAAAATATGTGGAAAATTTCTAGTCTGTATGCTCACTGTCACTAGCCAATCTATATAATTCAGAAATAAAATTTTTGCCTGAGCTTGCTAGAAGTTGGCTTGTGTCAACTGAGTCATTTCCTGATCCCTTCTCCAATTATATCTCATAATATAAACCACCAGTCTACACAAGTAGCATAATTATATTTGTATCAGAAAGTCTGGTACTCTTTGCTTGTCACAAACTTTTATAGTGCAATTTGGGGCTATGACACTGTTGCCTTGTTGTTGTCAAAGCAAATATGAGCCATAGATAAACGGACAAATTGCATGTCTAAAATGCCATTTTATGAACATGTTTTAAAATTTACTGTCTACAGCCTATCTGAAGGCTTGCTTGTGAAAAATAATCACTAATATTTAGAGGTCATTTTCAGTCTCTGCCTGTGGAAATAATCACTCATCTGTAGAGGTCATTTTCAACCTATACACACAGTAGGTAGAATAACATCCCTTAGGTTGCAAAGGGATAAAGATGGTAACAATTTACCGTGGTCTTAAGTGGCAATGGACAAATTTAGACTAATGTCTCCTCGTGACTATTAATGAACTGCTGGGTTTGTTCCGTCACTCACAGAGGCACACAGTGCTGCCCAGCTAAGAACGACGACTCCTGTGTAACCAGCTAAGTTCCCCTGGCTACCGGGCCTGTATATTCTTCATGAAGCAGATCCCTGGTCATTTCTTCCCAGGTGCCTGCTCTTTGTCTTTTCCATAGACTTTTCATCCTCAGTGGCCACCTGGTTTATATTCCTTTTGTTGGATTCTAGCTCCCATCTCTCTCAGTTCTGAATAGTTTTGCAAAGATCAGCATATTCTATTTCTTGCTGAATGTCTCCCTTTCTCTGAGTTACATTTTGTTGTTTTTGTACCCTCATTTAATCTTTTTCTTGCCTCTTTTCTAATTAACTCCATCGTTGCCTCCTTCATTATGCTTGTAATGAGGTCAGGGAGGTGTTCCGAAATCTCTGCTTTTCCCATCTGCTTCAAGGTTCCAATTAGTTTTCTTTGGAATTCTATTTTTTTTCTTTTGCTTAGTAGAAGCTTCCAATAAGGCTAACTCTAGGATGGCCTCTTTGCCTTCATCAGTTCACATGAAAACTTTCAAGATTATTCAGACTCTCAATGGTGTAAAAGGCATCATTTTCTCTAGCATAGAAATGGAGTTAGAGACAACAACAGTTGAGCTACACAGAAAATTTAAATATCTTTTGAAAGAGTGTGAAGTCTGTTCTTCCAGATTGCAAGTAGATGCAGGTGAGAAATTTCAGAAAGACACTTTTATCCACACTTGGACGTGAAGGGTATGTAGCTAGCACAACAAAATGAATTTTAAAGGAAATTTGCAAATAATGTATTTTAAGGAAAAAGTTTCTTAACTTTAGTATCTTGCTCCTTGAGCATTATTTGCATATAGAATTTACTAGTTGGCTACTGTTTAGCTATTGCTGTGGACTAAAATGTGTACTCCCTTCACTTGTATGTTGAAGCTCTAACCCCCAACGTGACTGGGTTTGGATACACAGCCTATAGGGAGGTAATAAAGGTTAAATGAGGTCATAAGGGTGAGGCCCTAATCTGATAGTATTTGTGTCATAAGAAGAAAAAGAAAGACCAGGTATTTCTTTCTTCATACATGCTCTGAGGAAAGGTCATGTGAAGACATAGTGAATAAAGTGGCTAAGAGTTCTTACCAGAATCTGAACCCTGCCAGAACCTTGATTCTGGGCTTTTCAGCCTCTAGAACTGAGAAAATAAATTTCTGTTTTTTAAACCAACCAGGCTATGGCATTTTGCTATGGAAGCCTGAGCAGACTACTATAGCCACTAAAAGTAATTCTTTTAAAAAGAGAAGCCCTCATGTAGTATGTAAAGCAGACAAAATTATATACACTAAAACCTTAATTTAAAAAGTATAGGAGGAATTGGAACCCTTATGTGTTGCTAGTGGAAATGTAAAATGGCATAGCAATGTTGAAAACAGTTTAGCAGTTGGTCAAAATGTTAAACAGAGAGTTACTTGTATAACCCAGCAACCCTACTCCTTGGTATACAGTTGACTCTTGAACAACACGGGGTTGTTTTTTTTTTATTGGGGAACTGGGGTATGGGAACAGCGCTGGGGAATTGGGGTAAGGGGAACAGACAAGCTGCTGTCCTTTTGTTCTTCAGTCTAGTTGTGCTTCACTGGCCCAAGTTGGCACCACCATTGCACTCTTCCCTGGCGAGGCACATTAGTCGCCGGCTTCTGGATGGCCGCTCAC
>NW_017731407.1:1111370-1116312 GCF_001890085.2 Hipposideros armiger
AGAGGGCAGTGTCACTGGCCCTCATATGTGGGATCCGAACTGGGGCCCTCTGGCATCCCAAGCCAGTTCTTAACCATCGCGCCACTTGGCCGGCCCTGGCATTGTATTTTTAAAAAATATATATTTGACCTGTATAGTAACTTCTGGCTTTTAATCTTATACTCTTCACACACAATATACCATATCCCAAACCAACATTATACACAACTAAGCAGAGATGGAGTTCTTAAGTGCTTTCCTATGGGAAGGGGGAGATTCAGTGTGGAGAATGGTTTTGAAGGAAGCTATTGCCATGATCTACGTGAGGGATAATGGTGGCCTGACAGGACCTGAGCTGATGCAGCGGTGAAAAAGGGGAAAATAGTGAATGTATGTAGTAGTATACATGGTTATAGAAGTAGACATGGTAATACCCAATGATGATGATGATGATAATAGAGAACACTTACAGCTGCCTTATTTTGTGCCAGGCACTGTACTATGTGCTCTACCAGGATTGTCTCATTTAATTTCTTTAATCCTCACAACAGACTTGGTGAGATAGAACTCTATCACTGATTCAAATTCATCTGACCTTGACTAACAGGGTACTCCAGTTCACCTTCTGAGCAGCTTTGGTCATCACATTGGTTTTCTATCAGTTCCATCAACATGACTTGTTTCTCTTGACTTGGCCTTTGTGTATGCTGATGCTGCTGTCTGGAATGTTCTGCACACCCATTTCTCCCTACCCCAACTCAAAAGCAAGTACCTACTTAACTAGTTAGATCTCAGTTCAAATGCCCTCTTCTCAGAGAGGCCTTCCTTGATCCCAAAATCCAGGTAAGATTTAGTTATTTTATGATCTTACAACACTATTTACCTCTCTCCAATAATATTTTGTTATAAGTTTACCTGTATTTGTGTTTATTTGGCTCCTTGTTATTGCCTACACTAGATTATAAATTTATGGGGATAGGAACCATAACTCAGTTTCAGCCTTATGTATGTATTTATTTTTGATCATTATTAGCACATAGCATGGCAGATAGTAGCCATTTGATTAATATCGTTTGCAGACTTTTACTTTCGTCTGTTTACTTTGGAGAATCCATTGGTTTACAAGGCTCCTCTCACTACACCTATGTCATTTCTTCCCTGTCCTTAGAGTAACCAGGGGCCCTCCAATATCTTGTGACACTCAGGGTTTCTCCTGAGCAGTAACAGTCATGCTGCTGTGACATTCAGCTTCCTTCTGCTTGCAGGATTCTCCTTCCTGTTGTTAGCATTGCTCCAATAGAATAAAGGCTTTTAATTTTGTAGATTCACAATCAGACACAGAGATGTGTGCCTTTGAGTTGACCACTATTCAAGTCAAAACCTGGAGCAGTTATTTTTGAGACAAAAGGATGGGAAATGATCAAAAGCTGGGAATTTTTAGTGCAAATGAGGGTGGGTTTATGCATTTTAAAGTCATGACATTCATAATATCAGCGTGCAGGATGAAATTGCTAATGTGGAGATTGAAGTTCAAGAAGGAAGTAAAACTTCCAGCTTCAAAGACAGCNATGTGGGATCCGAACTGGGGCCCTCTGGTGTTCCAAGCCAGCTCTTAACCAATGCGCCACTCGGCCGGCCCAACAACATGGGTTTTAATTGCATGTATCCACTTGTAGGCAGATTTTTTTTCTCAATAGATACCCGTACTGTTTTCTATTTGTGGTTGGGAGTCCAAAGAAGCAGAGGGCCAACTATATGCACTGATCTGTGGCATTTTAAGTATGGGATGTGAACATCTGTGGATTTTGGTATTCATGGAGGTCCTGGAACCAATCTCCCATGGTTACTGAGGGACAACTAAATTTTGGGGGAGTCAAAAGTTATACATGGATGTTTGACTGGATTGGGAGGGTTTGGCCTCTCACCCCGCATTGTTCAAGGATCAACTGCATATCCAAGGGAAATGGATACATACATCCACTCAAAATTTGAATGTGAATGTTCATAGCAGCATTATTCCTAATAGCCAAAAAGTGGAAACAACCTAAATGTCCTCAGTTGCTGAATGGATAAATACAATATTTCATACAATGAAATATTCGTCAACTATAAAAAGGAATGAAGTACTGACATATGCTACCACATGGTGAACTTTGAAAACATTATACTAAGTGAAAAGCAAGTTACAAACTACATGTTTTATGAATCCATTTATGTGAAATGCCTATAATAGGCAAATCTATAGAAACAGAAAGCAGATTAGTGGTTACAGGAGCTGTGAATAGGCCACTGGAGGGATGAGGAAGTGGCTGCTAGTTAAATGGTAAGGGATGTGTGTTTCTTTGAAGGAGGATGAAAATGTTCTAAAATTAGATTGTGAGGATGGGTACACTACCCTGTGAACATACTAACAAACATGAGTTGTACATTTTTTTTTTTTTTTTTTAGCTGAGCCATCCTGCTACCTGTTGGCAGCTCAGTGGCTGCTCAGCTCGGGCTGGGCATCGAACCGCTGTTGCTCAGAGCTCAAACTCTTAAGCGAGCTCTTAACCAACTGAGCCACTCGGCCGGCCCATGAGTTGTACATTTTAAATGGGTGAATTCTATGACATAAATTGTAGCTCAATGAAGCTGTTAAGAAGTTTACACACCCATACATAAACACATATGTAGAAGCACACTGTAAGGAAATACAGCAAAATATTAATAAAGGTTTTGTGTGTGTTTTCAGCTGATATTCTATTTGCTTCTTTTTTAATATATGTATCTTTAATATACTTTTCAATAACCAGAAAATAAATATTACAAATAAAGTAAAAGTTCTCAACTCTCATGTCCCAGGCAAGGTTGTTCTCAGAGATTTCCTAATCAATCACAATGACAAGAACAACTGCTTTTCCCCTATACCCTCCTCTCTTCCCAAATATTAAGTATTTACTGTGTTTTAAGTGCTATGCTCTCTGTTACATGCTGGAAAGACAAGCCAAATAAAGTATGTAAGCTTCTTGAGGACAGACTTTATTCACTACTGAAAAGGAAGCCCTCATTTTGGTGTATGAATAAAAAGAGAAATGAATGAAGACATCATTGTTTCTTCTTTCATGGGAGCCACAATCTAGCTGGGGAGGGAGATATTAAACAGGCAGTGAGTACAGCATGATAAGCATAGGAAAAAGGTGCCATGGTGCCGGGGAGCCGTCTGCGCCTCAGTATCTGACAAGGCCAAACACACTGCAATTGTGACAAATTCTGAAGCTCTGACTGAGAAATAGATACTGCTTTATATCTTAGAAGATTTAAATTCCCCTTTGGATGCCCCCCAGTAGGATGAAGATCTTACACCCCTTCTGATAGATATATCACAATAATTCTATTTTATACACTAAAGGTAATTTTAGTCACACTAGTCTCTTAGTAAAGGTCAAAGTACACACCCTATAAATCTTAAGATCCTGCTTAGCTAATAGTGTTTAGGATAATTGTTGAGTAGTCACATAGTCACTTCACTATAGGTAAAAAGATTAGCCTTAGTCACATAGTCACTATAGGTAAAGGGATTAGCCTTAGTCACATAGTCACTATAGGTAAAAAGGATTAAAACACAGTTAAGATAAGTTGATCTTTTAGCATAAGAAAAAGTCAAGCTGTACCCTGGAGCATAAGAATTACAGGAAGTAAAACCCTGATCTAAACTATGTAAAATAACTTTTTACTGATGAGATAATGGTCAACTGCCCACTATAAAAAGGGGCATGCTGTAGAATAAAGTGAGACACTTCTCGAAAAAGGGCTCCTGTGTCTCCGTGCGTCTTTCTTCTTTTTCCTCTTCTTTTTCCTCGCCGACTCCGCCTCCACCTGAGGGAACCCCTGGACCCCGCGGGAGCTGGTCTCCCACACACTGTGGAATATTCAGGTGGGACACAAAACTCAGGATAAGACTGTCGGGACAGACTTCTTGTGGAAGGTGATTTCTAATTTGAGTCCTGAAGAACAAATAATGGGAGGGAGGGAGAGAACAAATTCTAGGCAAAGCGAGTAGCACATATGTACCAAGAGCAAAGGTGAGCTGGAACGTTGTCCATTCAGGAAACTTCAAAAGCTGCTGCTGTTAAGTTTGTTTGGAGTGTTGAGTGAGTGGGAGTCATCTGCGAGGTGAAGTTGGAGGCACGGATCATAAAAGACCCTGTATGGAGTGCTGAGCAGTTTGGCTTTCAGCTTGAGGCAATGGCGCGTCATTAGAAGCCTTTTAGATTGGGAGAGTGATTCGGTTATATTTGTACTTCTCGTGGCTTTGCAGAGTTCCCTGTTCAGGTTTCACTGTTACAGTATTTATCTAGAGGCCAGCCAGGAGCAAGTTGAAAAGAGAAGGATGAGGTTTGGGGGTCTTTAAGCAGTAATTGTGTTGCTTCTCTGGCTCCTCCCACCCTCATCGCTTAACCTGTTGAACATGGAGTTTGAGTCCCGGGTTGGGAAGAAAGGAAGACACTTGGGCTGGGGTTCTGGATTTGGCTGGCAGGAGCAGGGAGCTGTGACTCATGGAACTTCACTGTGGAGAGGTTTTACTGAGGGCTGGGCTGGCCTTTGAAGTAGTCAGAGGCTCCAGCTAGGGTAACCAGTCCTCTCCAGATCTTCTTCCCAGCGTATGGGGTCTTATCTTCCCTACTAGATGCAGCACCCTATCTGAGCTTTGATAGTGTGGAGAGCCTACCTGACAGCTGACACTTAGTTAATGTTATGATTAATTGCTCTGGATAATATTTTAATTCTACCTTGTATTTAAAATTTAGAATATTTAAACCCTCTCTATCACTCTCTTAGATAACAATGGCATTGTATTTTTTTTATTTTTATTTTTATTGGGGAATTAGGGGATGGGAACAGCGCTGGGGAATTGGGGGAAGGGGAACAGACAAGTTGCTGTCCTTTTGTTCTTCAGTCTAGTTGTGGAGAACGTTGCTTCTCT
>NW_017731407.1:1118212-1122717 GCF_001890085.2 Hipposideros armiger
AAGATTATAGGTGAGTTTTTTTCCTATATTTCATTTTGATTTATGCTCATATTGTCATATGCAATGAATGTATAATATTATTTTGCAAGGAACTTCAAATCTTCTGTAAAGTTCCAAGTTATAATTACTGTATATTTGCTATATGCTGAGTTCCCTATTATTTCATTTTAGTTATCCCCAATGACAACCCCTGAGAGGAAGATGTTGAACAGGTTAAAACAAAACAAAACAAAAAATAATAGACATGTGCTCGAGGTCTTGTACCTGTGAGAGGTAGAGTTGGGATTTGAGCCCTGCTGGATCTAACTCTAAGCTTAGTTTTGATCCCTTGTCCTACTCTACCTCTTCTTATAGTCTTTTGACACAATCTCCTCAAAGACTTTCCAAATTCCCTGACACTGTTGAAAGTATTTCTTTCTCTGATGCTTTGATACAATTAACTAAATATTTCAATAAACATTAAGTGTTTGCTACATACCATTGACTGTTCTGGTTTCTGGGTGAGCAAAGGTGAACACAGCGGACAAGGTCCTTGCTCTTAGGCTATTCTAGGAAGAAAGAAGAGGATAACATTTTCAAAATAGCAAATAAGAAAGCTATGAGGTCACAATAAGTGATATGTAGGGAATGAATGCTAGTTATCTGATAGTAACTAATTATTGGACCCCAGAAGCTGTTTATTAAATAACATAATGTGAAGACCTCTCTGAGGAGATAATATTGAAGCTGACACCCAAATGACAAGAATGATTTCAGTAGAGGAGCAAGCCTTTACAAAAAGACCTGTGCCAGAAGCCATCATGGTATGTTCCAGTCATGGAAAGGGAAGACCAGTGTCGCTAGAGCATAAAGGATGGAGAGAAATATGGTTGGTATAGGATATAGCTGTATGGATTTTTAAGCCAGACTAAGAAAAATGAATTTTAGTTTAATGGACATAGGAAGTCACTGGAGGATTTCAAGTAAAAAAATATTCCTACTGTCGTGTGCAAAATGGATGATAGGGGAGCAAGAATAGAAGCAGGGAGCTGAGTGAGAAGGCTGTTGTGATATTGGTTGCCCCTGCTATCTGAAAATAGAGTGTTCCTACAAAACATTTCATAAGCTGAAGTGGCATGAAGTGAAGAAGTTCCAGGTTGTCATCTGTAGTTCTGACTGATCTGCTATAATTCAGAGGTTACCACACACCCCTGGAAGCTCTCTGAACTTTTTTGGTGTGGCTTTTACGGGGGTTTCATTATGTAAGTATGATTGATTAAATCATTGGCAATTATTGATTAACTACCATCCCTCTCTGCTTTACCCCAATGTTGGGCTGAGGGCTGGGGGTGGGGGGAGGGAGCAGGGCAGGGAGGGCTGAAAGCTCCAACCCTCTAATCCAATTGTTGGCTCTCTTGGTAATAAGCCCTTCCATCCCTCAGGACTTTCCAAAAGTTACCTCATTAACATAAACTCAGGTGTGGTTGAAAGAGGCTTGTTAGGAATATCAAAAGATACTCCTTTTACCATATATGGCTCGTGAACTATTTCAGGAGCCAGGGTCAAAACCCAAATATTATAACTAAAGATGCTTCTTTCACTTAATTCACTTAGGAAATTACAAGGGTTTTAGGAGCCAGGGAAGAAGACCAAAATGTATATTGCTTATTATATCATAATTTCCCACCTTATGAGGTAGGTATCATCATTGTTACTGCAGGCAGAAAGAATAGGGCCGCAGGGAGAGAGGGGGAGGAAGAGAAGGGGGAGGTGAGGGGAGACAAAGGAGGGAGGAGATGAGATCATCCTTAAGAAAAAGAGCAACTACCAGGCTGGACAGAACTAGATTTTAGTGGCTGAGAGCAGTTCCAGGATGCCCTCTTGACCCTCAAGGTGAACTTCAGCTAATTATAATGGATTATAATATTATCAGCATTGTGGTTAGGGAAAAGCTCCACGCCCTGTGTCGCCATGACAGTTCTGAGGGAGCCAAATAAAGACAAAAATCCCTCTTCCTGATGGGAAGGTGTGGTCAGCTAGGACCTGCTTAGGAACGCTTATGATGCCACCCCTAAGTCTTGAATATTTTATGCCTTCATTTTCAGTGAAGTAAATTCCCAAGTCTCCTTGTTCTTTGGGGTGGCTACTCTTTTCTGGGCCTGCCGGCTCTCACCCTTTTGGGAATATACTGTGCTTCTTTAATAAATCCACTGCTTGCTTGGCTTATTCAGTGTGTCCTTGAATTCTTTCCTGCAACAAATACCAAGAACCCATTTTTTGGCAACATTATTATCCAATTTTATAGATGAGGAAACTGAGTTTGAGAAGGTAACTTACCTGAAGTCACAGAGCTAGAAATGATAGAGCTGGGATTCATACTTGGGTGCTGTTGAATTTCAATATGTTTTAGAAGATTTTAAAACAAGTTTAAAACAAACATTTATTGGGATGATTAAATAGATTTTGCTCCCTAGTCTATAAAATGTTTAATGTCAGGCTTTAGTCAGGGACATACCTCCCTCAACGCCTTATGACATTACTTCTGTTGAAAAATCTAGATTCACTTATTTCGATTGATAGATCCTCTTTGGGGAAATGCAATTCTTATCAGCTTGAAGACTGTTTGCATGATCTGTGCCTGAAAACAGTATATTCAGCACAGAATTAGCCAGAGTTATTATCACTATGTTGTATTTGTGTGTGAATACATTAATCATATGTATGCAAGTGTAAATTTCCTTGAGAAGACTTTTTTTCCCCCCAGTAAAGGGAAAATCCTCACATTCTGAGAGGCCAGGCTGTTTATGTACCTCCCTTTCCTTTCCCTTATCTGATATCATTCATCTCTCCTATTTCTCACACCCTCACCTTCCAAAATGATGTATTCCAGGAACACAGGAAGAGAACAAAAGATGGCCCAAACACATGCCGCCTTAAAGATAGGCGTCCCTTTCTGGATCCTCTGTGCTTGCTCCACATGCCTCCTTCTGCTTGTTACACACCACTCCCCTGCACCCTGGCTGCTGGCCCCATCCCTGATTGTCCCTTACACAGGCCACTAGGAGAATTTGATAGGCTTGGTTGGGGGACCAGAGAGATAAGAAAGATATTTTCTTAACACATTAAATTTCATGGGATTTTCTTTTTTCTACCCAGAGTAGCTTTTCAGAGCTGTTCACCTGCTTTTTTCCACAAGTCTGAATGAGTTATTCATTCAAATACTTTAGAAACTCAGCAAGGATGAGAATACCAAGGAAACCATGAACTGAAGGCAGGGGGATAGCTCTTATAAAAGAAATATATTATTTGACAGTACTTTATTATGCTAGATAGTCATTTAGTAAATATTCATTTTTAAAAAAATTTCATAGAAACTGCTTTCCAGACTGTGCAGCAATGACCACAAATATACAATATGTTTTATCACCTGCTGGCTGGCCTTTTTTTTCTGCAGAAAGGACTTTTGAATGCACCTTATGTTTATAATTTTGAAAATACTTAAAAAATTCAGACTTTATTGTATACATTTTGTGCTTTGATATAGTGTTATGGAAACATAAACAAAGCAAAATATGTTTTGATTGGGTATTAATTTGAATTAAATGGAAAAGAAAAATCCTGAGCTGGTCAAGTGAACAGATAAGAAGTATGATATGATTGGGGGCTGGATAGAGCATTGGCAGAAGTTTTTGCTTCTAAACATTTTTCTAACAGTACAGATAGGTTCCCAATATATTGCCATTAGCTGTTGAGGAGTCACTAATTTAAATATAAGTATAATCTCCTGGGAGTAGCATCAAGTTGTCATTAGCAAATAATTGATGAAATATTTGATATCTAATTAAGAGTAAAAGTTAATGAGAATGGGGTCCAGGGTAAAGTTGGAACAGGAATGGCATTAAAATATTTTCAAGGAGCTTGCTTTTCATGGAGCTGGACTGAAAGCAGTGAGAGGAAAATACAAAAGAAAAAGTGCCCCAGCTGGGCATACCAAATCTCCCATTCTGAGGGAGACTCCCTTGCTTAAAACCCCTATTGACAGGGAGGTAGTAGGGATTTTTGACTATACTATATGACCCAGCCTTTCTTCTTTGACCAAAATGGTTTATCTTGGTTGGGGGGCTGAAAAGTGGGTGGCGAACCTGAACCTGGGCAGCTGTTCTATAGAAGATCCAATGATCTAATGTCCTAATACAACAAGATGAGTTGGACCCATTAGAGACACTCCCTCTCTCCCTTTTGGTTATTTGAACTAAACTAATGGAAAGACATATGAGCTGAAAGATATGCTGCCAGGGTATGCAGCTGACACCGTGGTGGGCCATGAGAAAACCCAAGTTTTTAGGAAGCTTACATTTTGAGTAAGCAAGGGAAGGTAGTGATTAAGACCACCTAACCCAGGGGAGGCTGACGCTGAGAGAAACTGGTTCTTTAAGCCTATGGATAACCTCACAGTCAACTTCCTTTCTCTTCAGATGACCTGTGTGAGCCTTTGTTGTAGTCACAGGAGCTCAATAAAATACTAC
>NW_017731407.1:1129547-1135805 GCF_001890085.2 Hipposideros armiger
CACACACACAGCTCTTCCCTTGTGAGGCTCGCTTGCCGGCCCCAGAGTTGTATTTCAGTGTCTGCCCATTGAGAATCCCATAATTAACTTGCCCAGTCTTTCCTCCCCTTAGACAAGGGTGTTAACTTCTGCTCTAGGAGTTCACTTTTGGGGTCAGGCTTTTTTAGGGCTCTTTCTTCAGGCTACACCTGCTTCCATTCTCTTGACTTGCTTTCTTCCCTCATGTTTGCTTACAGCTTTTATCGCATCCCTGATTCCTGTTTAGCATCCCTGATTCCTGTTTGGTTGCTTGCCTGGTTTACTCACTGTCCAGGCTCCTGACTGCCACTGCACTCTGTCCGGCACAACACACAGAGACCTTTCTACCACATGAGCAAATTGTTTGACAAGAGGAACATCTTGAATTTCTAGTAATTGAGAATTCTGGGGACTGTGTCTTATGAAACAAATAATCATTAAGAAGAATAGGATCATGTATTATCTAAGTTGAGTAACCAAATAGATGAAGAGTTGATTCATATTTAAAAGGGCTTATGTATAAAAGCACAATTTAACTACTTTCAATTTTTTGGTTTTAAATTTCTGACCATATTAGTAGGGGGAAAATAGTCCCATTTCTTGTAAGCCTGACTTATACCATATTCACCACTTCCTTCTTTAGAAAAAAGTACAATTAAAAATATGCTAAAAAAAACCAAAAGCGAGATTTTTGGTGTATATGCTCTAACAATTTAACACTGATGTTCATGTTATCTTAGAAACGCTAATATAACTCACAATAATTGAAACTATTAAGGAGCAACAGCTTTGTATACATTTTGTAAATGACTTCCTCCAAGATATACTAGTACAGTCTTATTGAGAGGATATTAGCATCAACATAGACTTGGTAATATTGCTTCCCCTTTGACTTTAGGTCTGTTTAGCTGGCTGGGGTTTGCCTGGATAGCAGGTAAGGCTCTCAGTTCAGAAAGCCTGATAAGGTTGCCACCATCCCCAAGAGCTATATTGTTTGGGGCATTGTTTTCACCTATAGGTAGTAATCCTCTTGTAAGGCTTAAACATTAATCTAGTCTTCATTTTATGTAGGCTCTAGATCACCTTAACTTGAATCTATACCCAAAATGCTTTATTCTTGTCACAATATCCTGTGACCCAAATCTCTCTTGGAAAAGCTGCTAAAACCAAGAAATAAGGGGAGATGGCAATTATTGGTTGGCCATGGTACATATTTTCCTTTTTAGACCTTTGAATTGTGCTTTTCTTTTTTTTTTTTATAGCAGATCTGTGATAACACAGAGCAGTGAGGCTTGCACAGCTGTGGTTTAAACTCAAGTACTTTTGTCAAATTTTATTTTTTTTTGAGATGTATTTCACTTCTGACATTTAAAAGACTGTAGCTTTCAAGAATTCACATGGATATCCTGCAGCCATTTTATTTTGCTGATGAACTAAAATTGATCTCTGTAATTGAAAGATAATGATACTATTTGACTGTAGTCACTAAATACCAAGTAGAGTTCTACACAATCCTTGATATAATATGACTGCTTCATCTTAGTTGCGAAATTACATTTTATAGTTTCTTGAAGTTGTTTAATAATTAAAGAAAACAATCATGAAGTGAGCAGCAGGAAGGATGCTGCCCTGAACATCTGCAGACTGGAGTCAGAAGTTGGACTTCTGGCAAATCATTATTTCCTTGGGACTCAGTTTTTCGCCAGTAGTCCCCATACAACAAGGTTATTTAAGGTCTGTTCCAGCTCCCCCATTTCTAGAATTTGAATCCCACTAAATTGATTTTTCATAGTCAGTAAAACATCTGAACAAAGCTGAACTGTGAAATATTTGACAAGTATTAACAGGATTGAACATGTCTTAGACATTCAGTGTTCTGTAGAAGAAAAGAACAGTAGAGAACTATCCCCCTTACCCCCCCCCTCCAAACACATAACTTGTATTTCTTTAAATTAGAAACATGTACAATTGCCAGCTACTCTAAACTGGTTTTATATTTCTTGTGGTAAGGGCAGAAAGAGAATGTTCCAACCTATAATTCCAGAGGGCATGTTGTGCTTTATTAACTCAGTAACTAACGGCAGGCAGGGTTAGAGGTCTGAATCGGTTTAGGTGACGCGTAGTCCAGACTATACTAATCTATCCTTGAGAAACAGGCTCATGAATCTTATTGAGATTTTTTCCCCCTTTGGGGGTCAGAAAAAAAGAGAGAGAAAAGCAAAACTGCCTGCAACACAAGAACACCTGCTTTATTAAATCTTCCCCAGGGAGGTTCATTATCAAGCTCTGAAATACAAGATCTTACTATAAATGGCATAGGAACCTGTACCCTCTTCGTTTGTAATATGCTTATTTTACTGATTTGCTATTGAAATCAAATTTACCAATCGGCTCACACACAAAAATAAACTTTGCTGCAGAATTCTTTGGGTGGATGCAGACTATTACGTTGTACAGAGAATGTTCACA
This sequence comes from Hipposideros armiger, assembly GCF_001890085.2. Lineage (NCBI taxonomy): Eukaryota > Metazoa > Chordata > Mammalia > Chiroptera > Hipposideridae > Hipposideros > Hipposideros armiger. The sequence continues at coordinate 1,132,035 of NW_017731407.1, forward strand.
TATTCATTAATAAAGATTCTTCCATGAGAGAAAATGCATTCATTTTTTTTATGCCTTTACATTTCTAGAGTCCGTGTAAGGCAACTCTCTTAAAAATAACAGAGAGAAGATTTTAAAAACAGGTAAAACCGATTTGCTCAATATACCAGAAAATTTCTAGCTTTATTTTTACAGAGGGATAAAAATAGTATATGCACATGTATTTTGAAATGAAAAGGTATAAATAAAAATGCAGTTGTAGAGCAGCTAATCTGAATTAATAGACTACTCTTTATCTGCCTTAGTATTCACATGAGGCTAGCTTTTAGCCAGTTACATTAACACACTTTTTTGCCAAATGATCTCTGGGTTATAGTACTCAATCTCACTTAATAAAAATTTTAAAGGATAGGTATTCTGTTGTTTTGTAAAGAAGAATCATATTCTCATAGCCTTTCATTTTGAATACACAAATTCTGTTTGCCACTCATAATGGTTTCTATTTTTTTTAATACTGATGATTGAAATGCTAAATAATTCAGTTTAATTTAGACAGAGGAAAATAAAATTTTTCTACAATTCAGAAATTTCAAAGCATTCAAGGATTGTGGTAGAGAGAAGGGCAATTTTATGTAAACCTGAAAAAGAAATGAGAAAGGAAGCACCTAGAGTGGGGAAGATTGGGGGATTAGAAATCTATTAATGAAAGGCCTTGGCGAAATGATGGTGAACATGAAGTGTTGGTTTAGGCATGTAGTATGTCCAGTAACGCCCTGGGTGAACCTGCAATCATGACAAACCCATGTTAATTTGTCTGTGTTTGATTGGCTTACCTGAAAAAGGACAATGGCAGAAAGGCAAAAACACAGTGAAATCTGCTTGGAAGCAATTTATATTTTTTGAAAATTATTTTGAAAGGAAAGGTTATTTTCTGTAGAAGTTTAAGNTAATAATTGCTTTTAAAATAGCTTTTTGGGGGAGGTGGATATATATGAAATATTTATAATCATGATTATCCAAGGGTCAATTGATTATATTTTTATGCTCCTTTATTCCAAGATATCAGATTAAAATGTTCTCTACTCTGTCTTTTAGTAAGAGAATTTTGAGTACTTTTGGCTTTCCATTATTGCGGCATTTATTTTGCAAAACAAATTTTCCATTTATGCTCCCAAGCAACGCATCTTCATTGATTAAATAAGACAATAACAATTTTGCTTTGTTAAATTTCAGATGTTTCCTGTGTTATAAAGCTGACAGATCTATAAATAATAAAAATTCAAAATCACAATAAAATGATCAGAGGCAATGAAAATGACACAAATGAACTAATGAGCAAGACTATCACAGGTAGTGTTTCATATAGACAGAAAATGTGTACCACAAACTGGAAAGCTTGCAAAGATGTTGGAGGTCAGCACTTTGGTCAGATCATTCATTTTTATCCTTTCAGAAATCCAGGCTAATCATGCTGTGTGTGTGTGTGTGTGTGTGTGTGTGTGTGTGTGTGTGTGTGTGTGTGTGTATTTATATATAATATCTTTTATTCTACAGGATCAACAATGGAATGCAGATTGTAATTTGTTCAAGTTTTTATTTCCAGTTTTGTTCAAACACTATCCTTGTAAACCTTGAGGCCTGATCATAATACTTTGGTGTTCAGTGTTGGAAAGAAGATGGTTAGCAAAGGAAAATCGCTCTGAAGTACCAGACTCTTTTGACTGGGAAAGAAATAAAAATAACCAGGAAAAGAGAACAGCAGCAGGGGGGCAGCATCTGTTTTACTTTTTTAGGAACCACATCTGATGGACCCATTCATTAAAATTCCAATGTGCCTATGCTTGATTTCTGTGAAGATGCTTTTAACCCTTTTAGATTTGAAGTAGATAAAAAGAGAGGGAGAAGGAGATAGAGAGGGAGAGAGAGAGAGAGAGACTGACTTGCGGAGAGTATCCCCATTATAAGTGTTTCCACATCTACTACATTAGGTAATATCTACTATGGGGATTGTAAACTTTCAGGCACAGTGATATATTTTTGAACATTTGAGATACTATACACTGAAAACACCATGCAATAAAAATAATCTCTTCACACTTCCCAACTGGCTGTTTATCAACTTTTTCCTTTCCCACACTTAGGCATGAAGTGTCCCTTCGCAGCCAGAAACCCTGTGGTGTTTCTGGCTCCGATTTGGACAGTAACTTGCTTATTTTCAGAGTTAACAGCAGAAAGCAAAGAAAAATGTAGTCCATTAGTGTGTTACATTATGTAAAGAAAACAAGATTGCTAAATACTGCCATCCAGTATAGTTTCCAAGCACTTATTGAAATCTTTTTATTTCAAATCAAACCTCAAATTGAGTAGCCCCTATTAATAGAGTTGGGAAAACGTTAAGTCTCTGTATATATAGCTTAGAGAGATTGACCCTTTTATTTAAACTTTCTGCAAACCCATCCTCTATCAAGCAGTTTCCAAGGGGAAACATAGACACATATATACATAAATAACCACAGCAAACATTTAATATTGACTTTCCTGTTTTTCTTTCCTTTTCCCCCCCTATGGGAAAAACAGTATAGGATTTAATTCTCTCCATGGCTGTGTGTATGTGTGTGTGTGTGTGTGTGTGTGTGTGTGTGTGTGTGCATGCACCTATGTGTATGTTGCAAATTTAATAAGCAGTGACAATCAAGATGAGTAAAGTGGGTTTCTGGATCAAAAAAGTATGTCATCCAGAAACTTGTTTAAAGGTTCATCAGGCACAAGGTTTATAATGAATACTGAGTGTAAATAACATTGCTGATTTGTAGACGAGCCTAAAGCTAAATGCATGTCTGTCAGAGGGCTGCAAAGGACACGACAAGGCCACTAAAGCAGATTTTTCTTCCTTAGGTAGGAGATACTCCTGCTATTATGCTATTTCAGAAGCAAAACTGAATGCTCCCTTCCAGGCCAATAGTTCCAAAGAAATGTTTTATTTGCTCAGAACAATTAATCAAATTATGCCATCCTAGAATTAAAGGTATCTTCCCTCTGTTCATGTAAAACCAAATAATTTATCCTGATACACTAACTGTATTATAAAGGCAGTTATGCACTTATTCTATATATTTTTTATAAGTGCATATGTAATAGTCTAGTAGAATACCCTTGGAACTGGTAACAGTGCTTTCCTCTTGGGAGCTGATTTGGATTGGGGTGATGATCAAGTGCATCTGTAGAGTTCTTTGTAATGTGTGTAGTTTAATGCAAATGCCCAAATGTGTCATTTGAGAAATTAAAAATTAAAATACTTTCAGAAGTTAGTTTTCTAAAGTCTTGTCCTTCGACAGAATATCTAAGCTACCCAAGATGGCGTGTTACTTTTCCACTAGAAAGCTTCTGTTTATGGAAAGCTTCCTTCTAGTCATGCTAGTGTTTTTTAATCCCAGGGTTGATTTTTGTCCCTCTTTATCTCTAAGCTAAATTAAGAGAACATAAATATATCTCAGAATTTACTTTAGTTCTGTTTTCTTTTTAAAAGTTAAGTAGAAGTGAAGAATGCTGGGCAACATATCACGAAACAATAAGGAAATGCTAAAAATTCCTAAGAAGTAATGGCAGCATTCAGGCCAATGTGACCATCAGCATCTCTAATAACACTGATTTATTTATGGCATAAACTATAAAAGCAAGAGTAGGAACAGTACTAGATTTTGTATATAAAGCCATTAGTTGTAAATATCATAATCCGAAAGACTAGGTTTGCAGGTGAAAAATGCAAACCAGATCGAGAGTTGTGCAAGTGGG
>NW_017731407.1:1141101-1149634 GCF_001890085.2 Hipposideros armiger
AAAGGGGGGGGAGAGAGATTTGTTTGATTCTTTTACAGTAGGCATGGTGTAATATTGGTGATGGATTGGGTTGGGATAGCTATTTACCTTGGTGGCCATAATCTTTTTAGAGTTTAGTGCCCCTAAGTGGTTAATGTGACTCTAGGTGCCTTGCTTTCTTTTTCTCTCTCTGTGCCCTTCCAGATTTTGGACACTGTAGGTATTACCTCAACACTCTGAGAGAGCACAGTAAAATAATGTGGTATTAACTTGAGTTTACTTTGTTTATCATGAGAAAAATTATTAGAAATAAGGTAACAGCAGTTTACAAAAATTGGTTGAGAGACCAGTAACTCTCAAAGTGTGGTCCTTGGCCCAGCAAGAGCAGTAACACCTGAAACTTTCCAAAAATGAGAACCACCTTGACCATCCCACCTTCCCATACTCTGGGAGTGGGCCTGGCAACTTGCTTTGACAAGTCCTCCAATTGATTCTGTTGTGTGCTCAAGTTTGAGAGGGAATGTCTAGAGAGCAGGGTTATTTTCTTCTCCTATATCTTTGTAGTTATTAGATCTTGGTAAATTTGCTGAACTTTTCCAAGTCTCTGGTTCTCGTGTCTGTAAAATGAAAGATGATCAACAAAGGCCCTTCCAGCTCTAACAGTCTGTGAATCTGGGATTCTAATTACTTGGTGAAAGAGACTGTATTAGGGAACAGCAATGCCTAAGCATCCAGCTACAGAGATAAATCTCATATATTGCTCAGTTACATGCTCCTTCCATACGTTTAATGTACAGTGATCCTTCTTAATCCTCATTAGTTCTGTATCTTTCCTGTAGCAGTTACTGTAAAATAAAATGAGCCTGCTAAACAACTCAAGACCAATTCCATTTCAACTAAGTAGAATACATTACAATGATCTTACTTTTAGTTGTTGAAGGTGACACAAAGCATCAATGATATTAAAAAATGTAATTTAAAAGTACATAGCTTTTAGTGGGATGGCCTTCCCCAAATTCACCATAAACTGAGTGCTCAGAAAGTACATAATTAAGTCTAGAAGCAATAATAGCATGGCATAACCCCTTTTTACATTATATAATTTATTCAAAGTTTAGAAAGCAATGAACATAATTTTTCATAAGCATCTGCTGCAACACTCTCTGTTAGTTGATGGAGATTAGTTAGTTCAAATGGCCAAAGAGCAAATCTTTTCATTGTGGATTTTCTGTTCTCCTAAAAGTAACTTTCAAATGGTAAACTGCTTTTCAATTTATTTGAAGGCATGTTACCTAGCTTGGAAAATTATAGCTTCTATTGAAAAATGTTAAATGTTTGTCTTTATAAGCATTAGATATAAACGTGAGCATTTATATCATATAAATAAAAACTGAGATCTGGGTTTGCTCTAAGACACAAGATACTGAGAAGTATAGGTGTCGACATTTTGTATGTTTGTGTTATGTCAATACTGCCGACGAAGTTAACCTCCTTTATCCCATTATTGTACTAACCTGAATGTGTGTGTGTGTGTGTGTGTGTATACACACACACAAAATATGCCAATTTTTAAAAGGCACCCCAGTGATAAATTCATTTTCACTAACTTGAAATAATTGTGCAGAGGATTCCTTATGTTAGCAAGAACAATTAGCCCACTGGACACATGTGACAGAGGTATGATCTGACTTTCCTTGTCTCTGTCTGTTCATAATCTCATTCAACCAAGTTGAATACAATATACACTCGGTTGCTTTGTTTAAAAGGCTCTGCCTATGTATATGCGTGCTTTTTCTTTACAAAATTGAATGTTAGTTATTGTAAGCTAGTTTACGGTATCATGGAAACAATATAAATATGACAGTGTTTTGTTATTTTTTTGCTTATATTATTGCTTATATATAAATCAGGAAATTATTTTTAAAAAGATACTTGTAGATAAGGTCTTGGAGTAGCTAGCTTTATATAAAATTATGAAAATCAATTTCAATTGAGGATGATTCTTGTGCCTTTTGTAGAAAGTTACTATATAATCTCATTTACTATAAATGATACCAAATTATTTTCTTTTGGTTTTCAGTGATGAAATATTTTGCATCAAAACCTGTGTTAAAAATATAAAAAGAAGACAATAAATGGCCGGGTTTTCTCTTAGCATGCAACCTCATTTGTCCAGGAGGGGGAGCTCTCAGTCCACATGCAGCAGAGCAAAGCAGACAGTCTAGTATCTTATCTGCTGCTTGAAAATTGTCTGACAAGAAAATATCAACACAAACCATGCAATTTGCCGCTGGAGCACGCTGGACCTCATCTGCTTAAAAAGATGCACAGATATAGTCATCACAGTTCATAATTTAATAAACTGCTAAAAAACCCACACATTTTCGTTTTAGCGACTTTGGTCTCACAACTAAATTCACATTGCTACAAAGACATTTGAATTTTGCACTAATATGTCATGAGCACTGCACCCACTGCAAATTAATGAGTCTCTGAATAGCACTGTGTATTTGTCATTTGAATTTATGCTAATGCAATGAGGTCTCGTGGTGATGCTGATAGTCCATAGCAGCTGCTTGAACCACAGAATGTACTCGCACTTCCCTTCTACTTTATATCGCTACCTCTTTTCTTGGCTTTTCTGGCCTGTCACTAAGGCAGCAATCCTGTAGCTGGTTATTGATAGGACTGCTAATTATCTTTGACTTTACACTATTGGCCTGACCCCCAACACTGAGCAGAAGTAATATATCAGTGTTGAGAGAATTATGTACATCACACAGTGACAGCCTCAGACCAGGAGGTCAGAAGGAGTTCATTGAGAACCAGTGGTATTTACAAAGGATGTTGGTATGGAAATTGGTAATATTTTTCAGTGATATTGTGTAATTTATATTAATAGGTCAATCTAAGAACGTGACTATATTTTTTGTGATTATAATGAACTTCATTTGTATGTGTGTGCAAAACCAGAGGGTAGTACTTCCAGTTTATTTTCCTTTTCTAGTCAATCTAGCCTATTGCCATCTAAGAAAATGCTCATGGTGATACTTCTGGGTTATCAGGGTGTCTGAGTCTTCCTTATGGTTGTACAAATCCCCTCTTGGTTAAAGAGATGTGGTGACACAGTTGGATATAGTGGAGGGATTGTTGGCAGAAGGGGACGTGTGTGGGAGGGAGATACACAAATGGGAGACAAGTTTGTGACAAAAGGTTCCCGGTGTCTGTTGTTATTTTCTTTCCCCAAGTCTTAATTGTGAAATTAAAATTTTTTTCTTGGATTAGTGTTTCCATTTAACCTGCTTCTCGAATGAAGAATGAAAGTATGTGGAGTTTATTCTAATAGATTCTTGAAATTAGATTGGGCATTTAGAAATATCATGGAAAAATTAGGCAAAAAATTAAGAACTAAAAAATAAAAGTATACATTAGATTATGCACCTTTTGAAAACTGTTACTGAATTTAAGAAATGTTCGTTTTTTTCCCCCTTCAGGGACAAAGAGAAGCATACAAACTTTTCCTTTCAAGTAAAAATAAACGTTTTTTAAAAAGGGACAAACTTACAAATGTACACCTTGGTTAGAATATAGCATTGTTAGCATTCATTTTTTAGATTGTAAAAGAAGCCTAGATAAGGAGCAGTCAATTTTTGAATTATCACCAGGGGGGAAAAACATTCTAAGGCAGAGAGGTATAATTATTTGTTAAATGATGTCAGGAAGTATGGAGTATAGAAGTGAAAGTAACCTATTAATCTCAAATAGTGCCCAAGAGCAAGAAGGCTCTTTTCTTATGAAACTCATAAAAAGAAGAGGATTGTTTTTATCCTGACCCTACAACCTAGTAAGCTGCTCAGAGCACAAGCCCTAGGAGATACAGACACTTCTGTTTCTCTCTACCTGTTGGCACCAATCTAAGGGTTAAACGGCCTCTCCAGAGAAGGAAACTCGCTGGAGAAGGCAGCACACAGTCTCTACACTCCAGCGCCTCCGTTTTCCATTAAGGCGGGAGACGTTTTTTCACTCTTCTTGGAAAAACTTTGAAATGTAAACTGTTTCGATTGATGGCTCCTTCTGGCCCTGGCAACTCTTTTTGGTAGCTGGTGCTCTTTCTGTAATACTTGTTAAAAACGTCTCCGTAGCAAAGATGTTGTTTTTTATGTGATTTTTTTTTTTTTCTTCAAGTCAGCGCATGTGTGAGCACAGGCAGGCTCTCATCATGCACGGTAGAGACTGGCAGGTGAACACCTACTCCTGTTGCCCTTATTCATTTGCAATACTTTATAAGATTAGTCTCTTTGAAAGCTGTTTTCAGACTAAACTGTCAATCCTCCTCGAATGTGGTCTCTCTCACTGGGAATGAGTTCTTTAGATCTCGTGAGAAATGCTGTGGCCTTAAAGTCCCTTTCTTAGCCCAGAGAAGCTTCCATGAGTCTCTGATAACCTTCCCCTAAACCTTCCACAACAAAACTGCCTGGGGCCGCTTTAAGAAATCGAACACACATCTAAGTTATTGTATGGTTTAGAGCAGTCTCTAACCTACATAAACAACTTCCACCATCCTGTGTTGGAAATTCCATTTTTGGTCAATCATCTATGAAATGACAGCGTATGTGATTTTTTACATTCTCATAACATTCTTAAACTACATCTATGTGGAAAGAATTTGGGTGGTAAAATTGGCCAATCTATTAAACCAATTGATTTAGATAGTGAAATATGTCAAATTACATAAACCAGGGTGAAAATACCCATTTTAGTCTAAAAGTTGACTGCTTATGTTGCTCTGATACTTAAATTATTTCTTTATCCTGTGCTATAGAGACTCAGGCTCATGAGTTACATATTCTTATTTGTCATGGACTTATTTTTCTTTGATCATATTGAATGCATTACAGTATTCTTCTGTTTTGTTGACGTTGCTTTTCTGAAAGATTATACTCCTTCACATGTACCATGAAGAAGACAGCCCTGTAACCTGTTTATGAGTGGAGCTGCACTCTCCCCGTGTTTTGCACTCTGAGTTCTCCCACTTGCCAGACATTTTAACCACCAACAGCACATTTTGAGGCAGCAAGGATGCAAATCAATAGAGATTTGACTTGCAAGTGTTAAGGCCAGCACTAATTAAGTGTGTAATCTCAGGGACAAGAAGACACGCTGGCTGTAGTTCTCTTCAGCCATGTCTCTGCTCGCACTCAGAGATGCGTCTTTCCCTCCATATTCTCTCTCTCTCTCCCTCTCTCTCTTCCATACATATATCTACACACACACACACACACANGTGTTTATCTTTAGGACCACAGCTGCCACATTTTAAGAGAATTAACTTAGGCATTGAGGTGTACCATCTGGTGACTTTACCCAACTTAAAATCAGTGTACCACCAATATTGCTGTGAGGAGTCTTGGCTGCCAGGGCTGCCTGGGGCCTTTCTGGGCCAGGTCACATGTACTGGAATTTTTTTTCTATAAACTGAGGCAAAATTCACATAACATGAAATTTGCTGTTTACAATTTAGTGCTTTTAGTACACCATGTTGTGCAACCATCATCATTATCTAGTTACAGAACGTTTTCCTTACCCCCAAAGGAAGGCTCATACTCTTTAAGGAATCAATCTCCGTTCTCCACTCTCCTAGATCCTGGGCAACCACTAAAATGCTTTCTGTCTCTATACATTTACTTTTTCTAGATATTTCATTAAAATGAAATCATGCAATATGTGGCTTTTCTGACCTCTTTTATTTATCATAATGTTTGAAAAGTTCAGTCATGTAGTAGCATGTATCAATTACTTTTCATGGGTGAATAATATTCGACTGTATGGATATACCATACTTGGTTCATGCATTCATCTGTTGATGGATGTTTGAGTTGTTTCCACCTTTTGGCTATTTTGAATAGTACTGTTATGAACATTCATGTATAAGTTTTTGTTTAAACACCTGTTTTAATTTTTTTTTTTGTAGGGGGTGGTATATACCTAGGAGTAGAATTTCTGGATTATACGGTCATTTTATGTTAAACTTTCTGAAAAACCGTGGAATTAGTTATAGGCAATACAGCTATAAGAAGCATCTCAAGGAGTTTACCTAGCAGAGGGAGTTGGGGGCAGCTGTGTAGTATGGAACTCTTTTCCTCAAAAGATTGAGGCCCAAAGATATATATTACTCTCTAGCATTTAGTGGGAGTACATTTGTCTGGTTATTCCTAAGCTAGGCAGACTCAAGAAGGAAGACTTAATACTCAAACTCTTATTGTTCCATTGGATTTATTTATTTAATAAAACTAAGTAGGAAATTTGGTAGAGGCCTTTGATTATGAATTTTCTCTGAGTCCTACACTTCTCTTGGTGATACTGAGTCCCTCTTATTTCTGAGGTTTATTTTGAATCTACCAGCCTTGAAAATTTACAAAAGGAGACATTCTGGTTTTTATTTAGTATTTGTCAAGCACCACTGTCCTTTAGAAGCTGGACTTTCAATATCTTAGGAACAGGTTATTTCCTTGTTTTGATAAGAAACTGTTAATATAAAAAGAANGTCTAAGTTAATACGAAACATTTAATTTCCTTACGGCACTAAAATTTAAAAAAATGATTGATTCTATTTCATCTTAGCATTTGAGTACATATGTACTTCATGAATTATGATTCCTAAGCAGCAAGTACAAGTCCTACATCAAGGTCCCTGCCTTCAAGATACTGATAATCTAGTATGAAAGCAAAATTGGAAATAATGTACACGATATAATATAAATAAATATAACAGGTGTAAACAATATAAAATTTTTCTTTTGTATTAAAGTGAGAAATGCTAGGTAATATTTACTTTTCAGAACAATGTTCTTGATTTCTTACATGTCGTTCTTTGTTATTTGTTTTTATATTCTTTGTTTTTTGGAATATATGGGGGGGAAAAAAGCAAATGAGAAACGGACAGAATGGTTTGCAAGATCAGTGCTTAGCTTGCTTCTCTTTCCTCTAATCCCTCTTTTTTTCTTTTCCTTGGTCCTATCAGGGATCTTAGAGCTACACTGAGACCCTATCTCTATTGCCATGACAATTATCTGAGCCAAGTAGAAATGAAACAAAAGGTGAGACCTCTCTGTAGATCCAGGTAGAAGTCCCGGGGATCATAGGCCTTTTTCAGAAAGGATACAGTTTTCAGTAAATCCCTGCCTTTACAAAGCTTTCTTTATTATGATGGCTTTTAAATCAATTGAAGAGAATTATGGCAATTCACTTTCAGGGAATTGTTCTTATTTGTAAAGATAAATTTATAAACAATTAGATGATATACAAGAAACCAACTAAAGATAAAAATGATCTTTTCTATGCTTCCAAATGACAGCATCATAGTTTCAGTTTTGATTACTTTGGGGTCCTGAAGACTAATGCATAGTAAAAATATATATGCATCCCTAGAAATATTTAAGTTGGAATGTTTTGGGTTTGATTAATAAGTAGTGGAAAGTAAATAATTAATTCAACCTGGTAAGATTTTTATTTTAGGAATTGAAGATAGAGGTAAGAAAAAAGCAGAGAGAAGGGTGAGTGGGGAATATGTGGGGGAGAGAAGGGGAGTGCTAGTAAAAAAAATATTATTATTGTGATAAGAACACTTAACATGAAATCTACCCACTTAACAGAATTTTAAGTGTGTAATACGGTATTGTTAACTATGGGTAATACATTATACACCAGATCTCTAGAACTCATGCATCTTGCATACCTGGGACTAAGACCAGTTGAACAACGCCCCATGTACCCTTCCCCCAAGCTCCTGGTAATCACCATTCCACTGTCTGCTTTTGTTTTTATTATTTTTAGTTGTTTGGTTTTTATGAAAATTTAGCTAAGTAATATAATACAATATTATATTAGTTTTAGGCATACATCATAGTTATTCAACAGTACCCACCTGGCACTATACAGAGTTATTATCCTATTATTGATTATGTTCCCTATGTTTTACTTTACATCCCCATGACTATTTCATAACTACCAATTTGTACTTCTTAATCCCTTCACCATTTCTCATCCTGCTCCCAACCTCCCTCCCATCTATCACCCCGATAGACCTAGTACCCATCTGACATCATACCTAGTTATTACAATACTATTGACTATATTCCTTATGCTGTACCCTACATCCCCATGACTACTGTGTAACAACCAATTTGTGCTTCTTAATCCCTTCCCCCTTTTTGCCCATCCCCAACCCCTCTTCCATCTGGCAACCATCAAAATGTTCCCTATATCTATAGGTTTATTTCTGTTTCATGTATTTGTTTATTTTCTTCTTTAAATTCCACTCATATGTGAAATCATATGACATTTATCTTTCTTTGTCTGACTTGCAACTCTCAGCATAATACCCTCTAGGTCCAGCCATGCGGATGGCAAGATTTCATTTTTTTTCAAGGCTGAGTAATATTCCATTATACATATGTATCACCTCTTCTTTATTCATCCATTCAGGGATGCTCAGGTTTACTTCATATCTTGGCTATTGTAAATAATCCTTCAATGAACATAGGGATGAGCATAT
>NW_017731407.1:1150479-1156138 GCF_001890085.2 Hipposideros armiger
CATTTTTTTGGATTCATTTTTCTTTTTGCTGTTCTAATTGGGTGTTTTCTACTACTTCTAAATCACTGTATCAATCCTCTGCTTCATCTAGTCTATTACTGATTTCCTCTAATGTATTCATCATTTCAATTATTGTATTCTTTATTTCTGACTGGTTCTTTTTTATGTTTTCTATCTCTGTTTTTATGTTTCCTATCTCTTTGTTGAAGTTCTCCCTGAGATCACTGAGCATCCTTATAACCAATGTTTGGAACTCTGTATCTGGTAGATTGCTTATCTCCACTTTGCTAAGTTGTTTTTTGGAGCTTAGTTCTGCTCTTTTATTTGGGATATATTTCTTTGTCTTCCTATTTTGGCTGCCTCCCTGTGTTTGTTTCTATATATTTGTAGCACAGCTATGTCTTCCAGTCTTAGAAAAGTGGCCTATGTAGTAGGTGCTGTGAGGCTCAGTGGTGCAGTCTTCCTGGTTGCCTGAGCCATGCACTCCAGGTATGTTCCATGCATGGGTTGTGTGTGCCTTTCTGTTGTAGTTGAGCCTTGCTTGCTGTTTGCACATTAGTGGGAGGGATTGACCCTTGCTTATCAGTTTTGAGGGTTTGCTGGGACTACTGTGGAAGGGTTGTGGTGCAGGGGCTGACCCTACAGAATAGGATCTGTCTTAGCAGGACTCTGATGCCTGTCCAATCTGTCCCTGCAGTGTGTCATTCTGGGAGGCAGGCTGGATATTTCTCTAGCTTGTTTTGAAGCTGGCCACTGGGTGTGCCAAACCCAGGGCCACCTGGGAGGGGACCCACTGCAGGTCCAGTTTAGATGCAGCCTGTGTCCCAACCGGGGACACCCAGCAGGAACCACAAAGCAATCTGCAGACGGCACCCGTGCCTTGCATGGAAGTGCCTTGAGAGGCCAAGTCATAACCAAGGCTGTCTGTTGCTAGTGACAGGCTTAGGGCTGCTCAGCCAGAGGTACAGGACACGCTCAAGCCAGTTGCTGCTTATCTGGGTTCCAGGAACCTTTGAGAGATTCTAGGAAAATCTGCAGCTTGAGCCAAGGCAGGCAGTTTGTATAAAAAATTCACTGGAAGCGGCTTGGGTGTGCCAGAAAGTTGGGCTGGGAGGAGTCCTAGAATCACTAGGGTGGGGCAGACAAAAGGTGATAACCAGCTAGATGGAGACTCAGATATGGCGGCTGCCTGCTTCTGCACGCAGGAATGGGGAGGGCTCAACAAAGAAACAATGGCGTCTGCCAGCTCCTCTGTTCAGGAGAAAGCTGCCCTCCAGCCCTTCACCTGAAGCCAGACAACTCAGTTCAGCCACTCCATGTGTACCTGGCACCTCTCCAGCTGCTGCCCCAGTGCTGGAGCTCAGAGCCAGTGTTTCTGTTAGAGAGCAAGTTTAGTGTTTTCCCTTTAAGAGGAGTACCTGGGACTCCAGCAGCTCTTTGTCTCTCCCAGCCACAATCTTGGCTGGTTTTCACAGCCAGAAGTTATGGGGACTTCTCTCCCTGGGCTCGGGAGGTGCTGGGACTCCTTGCTTCTCTGGAGGGACATCCACAACCGAGATATCCCTCCCGATTTTTAATGGTCACACGTGGGTGTGGAATCAGCTCATTCCACACCTGTCCCTCTCCTACCAGTCTTGAGGTGGTTTCTTTTGTATGTTCTTAGTTGTAGGGCTTTGGTTCAGCAAGATTTCAGGCGACTCTCAATGATGGTTGTTTTGTAGTTTAGTTATAATTTTGATGTGGTTATGAGAGAAGGTAAGCACAGCATTTACCTACTGTGCCATCTTGACCAGACCCCACTCTCTGCTTTTATTATTCAGCCTTTAAAAATAAAGAAATCCTGACATATTTTACAATATGGATCAACCTGGAGGACATTATGCTAAGCAAAATAAGCCAGCTGCTGAAGGACAAATACTATATAATTCCACTAATGCAAGGTAAGTAAAATAGGGAAACTCATAGAAGCAGAGATTGAAAAATGGTTTAGGGAGTGGAGGAGTGTAGAAGTGGAAAGAGAAGTTGTGTATAAGCCATTTCTCTTAAGTACCCCAGTGAATCTCTATCATCTTCCAAGTTCTTTAGGTAGGTTTTCTTTTACCTTTCTGCTTCTTAATGCTATAGACACTAGGATATAAAATTAAAGACTCTTGAACTCCAAGGGTACAGAAGAAGTATGCATCATCCCAATTATGTATATTATATAAAGGGAGTGGCAAAGATCTTTTCAAACTTACAAATACACTGTTGAGAGAAATTTCTGAAAGAATGAAGAAATGTGGGACTATCATCTAGCATTTATTTTAGGTCACTTGAGAGAGCTTTTTAAATTGTAAACCAGGCAGGGAAATTAAAATGCTGAGAATATTATTTGAGCAGTGTGTGCATAATGTAACAATAGGGCATTTTTCAGGCCTGGTCCAATTCATGTGGGGACATTCAAGTAAATTTGGGCACTCTTTTAAAACCTAAGAACAATGTTACATGAGAACTAAGGTCCTATAACAGGATGCAGCTGATCCTGAAAGTATGATCTATGGCCTTTAATTTTTGGTTCTGTGACTAGCAAACTTCAAATTCTCAAGCCTGCAAAGCCCATGTCACATCTTTGTGTTCCCTAAAGGGTCCAATTTAAAAATATGGTCTCTGCAGGCCAGGCAAATAGGAAGTGCTTACCAAGTGATTTACTTTGCTAAAATATGATAATCGGCTTAGTAGGACTTGGTAGCTTATAAAATCCTAAATGGTATTGAAAAGATGTCTACGTTTCTGCATCTTTCAAAAAAAGAAAGAGCCTTCAGAAATCTTATCTGGCATTATGAAAATAGACTATACACAAAATTCTTCCCCTTCCTCCTCCCATTCCCCAATTTAAATCAACTAATTAAGGAAGACTGTAACTAGAAGCAAATGATTAACTCATTAGTTCAATCATTGTCATACTTGTGAATGTGGACTTGTATCAAAGTTAAGAGGTTAATGAATTCAAATATTATTGTCAAAACTGCCTATGGTTTCCAAAGAGGAGGATTTTATGTTCTGTAGGTTATATGCTTAGAAGTTGAAACTCAGCTGTGATAAAGTTTTATATCAAAATACATTGCTGAAGATGATGCGTAGGTAAAAATAATTTCTCTTTATCACCGTTGCTAACATAACTGCTACCTTCAATGCAACTGCCACCAATACCACCATAATATTCTCTTAAATATTTCATCTGGGTAGTGGGAATTGACTTGCTTGGTCATAAGACTGTCCACACTCAGGGATGTTTGAGATCCCTAGAATTCAGTCTTTGGCCATCTCTTCTTACTAGGAATGTTTTGTAGAAATTTTATGTCTAATATATGCTAAAAATTTCTAAAAATATGTCTCCAGCCCAGCTTTCTCTGAGCCCATTATCTACCTTTTTATCCATCAAATATAGCAGGCACTGAGCTAAGTGCAGTGGATTCAGTGGTCAACAGAACAGACACAGCTCCTGTCCTAAAAGTGTTTACAACCTGGAGAGATGCAATTGATAAATGATACAAATAAATATCTAATTATGAATGGTAATTAGTATTCAGTAAAGCGCAGAAGATGATGATAGATTATCACCTCTCATGATGGGACCTGATTTAGATTAGGAAGCTTCTCTAAGGAAGTAGCAATTACGTTAGAACCTGAAGAATGAGCAGGAGTGGTCTAGTGAAAGGTTAGGAGAAGAGAATTCCAGGCACAGAGAACAGCACATGCAAATGTCCTGAGGCAGGAAAGAGCTTGGCGCTCTGAAAACTGAAAGAAGGCACATGTGCCTGCAGGATAGTAAGAGAGAGTGAGTGATGTAAGATGAGACTGGAGAGGAAGACAGGAAAAGACCATGCAGAGACTTTGCTGACCAGGATTTAGGAGTTTATTTTAAGAGAAATAAAAAAATCATTGACAGGTTTTAGAAGGGTTGATGTGATCAGAACTTTGTTTAAAGAAAATCATTATGATTATTTGTGGAAAATATACTAGAGGAGGGAACACAGTGTAAACATGAAAAGAGTGGTCTAGGTGAGAGGGCAGCCATGAGGCATAATTTCAAGGGGACCATCACAACCTCTTCATGGACTTGGTGTCCCCTGGAGCTGTGCAAGGCAGTGACCCTGAAGCTGTGAAATATTGAATGTGCTTTGTTGCCTGCAAAGATTATAAAATTATATTTGCTTTGAGGCCCCCCATATACAGTTATGCTCTCCCGAGGGGCTGGCAGGGGACTGGAAAGTGCACCCTGACATGGGGTTGTATCAGTTCCTAGGATGGGGGTGCCTCTTGCTAGTTGGTCTACCTCAAACAGGGGGACATTTACTAATTCACTGCCCAAAGTGTTGCTGCTCTGCAATTTGTATACCTGAAAGAGGGATCTTCTAACTATATACTAGTTGCAGCCCTGTCTCCATCAGTCAAACGTTATATATGTACCACAAATTTTCTTCAAACCATACAAGGTGGTGGTAGACAGGGCATTAGCAAAAATGTTTATAAGTTGGAGATGAAATAGACATCGGAGGAAAATTATCTGTAGTACTAAATAGGAGCTTTGGACTTGGAGTCCAAAGCTTCAAGCTATCATTTTCATATCTCAGTTATACTCCCTTGAGTAGGTAAAATCTTTAAGCTAGCCATGCCTACATTATTGCAGACTGCTTTCACCTTGTAATTCTAGGTCTAGTGCTCCTACTGTTCACTCACATGTTCACAAGCACAGGTCATTCTTACCACTTATAAGAAACTTCTTCCTTTGCTAATAGGAAAGAAGCCAATAGAGGGAGTAAACTCAGAGTATTTGTTCCTCTCCTTCCTCTTTCCCTATTTTCTCCAGGTCTAAAGGGGGCACAGGTCCAAAGGCTGTTGTTTCTACTCCTTTAATGTCTGAGTTTGATAGGCCTGAGTAAAAAGCTAAGGAATCTTGATTAGATCTTTAAAATTCAGAGTAATTCAATTCCTTGACTTTAGGTCCCAAGAATCCAAAGCAGAATAGAGCATCTATTTTACTCCATAGTTGCTCCATCAACTGTCTTTATTATTGCAGCAAACACACCATCTTGACTAAGCCAAAACCTGGACATGTTTCTAGTGTTCCTCTCTCCTCCTTTCTCTTCTCACCCTCATCTGGTCCCTAAACCTATCTCTTGATTTCATCTTCTTTCCTCCATAGCCATTCCTCAATGATAGCAGTTAGAACAATTGTTCTTAAATGCATATTGATCACTTTGTTCTCTTGTTTGAAATTCTTCAGTGCCTTTTATTGTCTTCAAATAAAATTTTAATTTACTGGCAAATCAGACAAAGTCTTTAATAACAACTGATGCCTCTCAGCTACCTGTTTTCTCTTTTTATCATTTGCCATGCCTAGTTCAGCTACACTGAAATGTGGAAACTCACGCACACTTGCTCTTTCATAGCTCTGTGACTTTTCAAATTCTGTTTCTTCTTCCTAGTTCTCCCTTCATCCTCAATCTTCTGGCGAACTCCATATTATTCCTTGAAACTCAGATCAAATATTAGCTCTGATAACAGCCCAAATAGCCTTTGTCCCTGACTTAGACACCCCCTTCCCAGGTGGAATTAGGGGCTTTTTCTTGCTTGACTCTACCATATGATTTTACTGTCTTGTCTTTGTTGGCTCAAC
>NW_017731407.1:1163152-1164263 GCF_001890085.2 Hipposideros armiger
GTTCAGCATCTTAGCTGTGGAGGGCAGTGTCACTGGCCCTCATGTGGGATCCGAACTGGGGTCCTCTGGCATCCCAAGCCAGTTCTTAACTACCGTGCCACTTGGCCGGCCCCAAAGAAGACAATTTTGATGTTCAATAGAAATATCTATTGAAATCCTGACTGAGGAAGATTGGATCGTACTAATGACCAAAGAGATCCTATACAAGTGATTCTGTCCTTGGATTGGAGCAGAAGGGAGGGGGAATAGGGATAAACTGTTGAGGAATTCACCCAAGCTATGAGACACATGTACAGCAGTCAATAACTGTGAGCATTAAGACTGGCTACAAACATTGCACATTTTAACTCATATCTCAATCCAAAGGAATTGTCTGAAAATGAGGAGTGATCAACTGGATACAAAGATGATATTTTCTTTTAAAATGCCAACATTTAAAAATACTTACAAGAACTTGATGGGCTATGGTGGATACGTTTTTCCTTTAGAGCTCAACCCTCTCTGAGCAAAAATTCTCTTTTTAAAATATATATTTGGTAATGTCACCTCTACTTTCCTGAAACAAACTCCACAGATAATATAAAATCATGCTACAACTTTGATATAAAATAAAAATAAATGAAAATATTAATATTAAAATAGTATATGTTTCCATGTATTAATGTTTTGGCAAAGCAGTGCTGGAAGTCATTATGAGGTAGTCAGATGTATACCCCTGTTTGAAAAATTCCTGTGGATTTGATGGTACAAATGGAAACCAACACAGTTGTGTTATACCAGCAGCCCAAATACCATGAAGGGTGTTGCTCTCAGTGATGTGATTTCCTAGAGTGATGAACAATATAGGTACACTTTCAAACAAAATAGAATACAATCTTCTTTCACTTTCCATAGTAGTTATATTTCTTGAATGTTGTGGCTATCAAAACCACATAAAGTGTACTCTGTGTTTATATGTAAAAGGAACTTTAAGTTGTAAGCTTAGGTTTTTCACTTAATTGAATGGTGTGATATATATATATTTTTAAGATTTTTATTGGGGAATTGGGGGATGGGAACAGCGCTGGGGAATTGGGGAAGAGGAACAGACAAGTTGCTGTTGTTTTGTTCT
>NW_017731407.1:1164419-1165365 GCF_001890085.2 Hipposideros armiger
GGTTATCTGGTGTCTTTTTGACCATTTCCAGTTTTGGACACCTCCAGCTCATGAGGCTTCAAATAGCTCTAGTGAGTGTTTTAACATGTGAGCAAAACACTATTTTCCTGTATCTTCCATCCATTTGTCTTAATTGTTCTCTGTGAATGTATTATGGATATTGATTTTATTTGATGAAAAGTCACTTAAAACAATACTTTATATCAAAGATGGTTACATTATAGAGTAGAGTAACAATACTTGTACTGGAAATTCTAGAACTTGTAAGATGAAAATCAAGACTTCTGTGATGGGAGAAAAATTAGGTTATTCTAAAAGTTTTGATCACACTCCTTTTTGGAAGAGATTTTTTTTTTTCTCTTAGCAAAGCAAATTATTGGGTCATTTGAGTGGGAAAAGACAGGCCCTAGGATTGTGGACTGGAAGGTGAAGGCTCACTGGCTTTGCGTGAGAAAATGTGTTTTTAAGGGCTTTCAAAGAGGGAGAGAGTAATGGACAAGTGATGGGGAGAAACTGGTAGCTATAAGGTAGGAGGGGAAAGTGTGACGAGATTGCCAGAGGCCAGGCAGGGGCTGAAGAGAAAATATGGCTGTGGAAAAAAATTGCTGTGGTGGGGATAGCAAAAGCACTTAAGCACTAGGGATGTCTGATATATATTTTTAATTTGTTGGTTTAGATGATGCTTTCATATATTGCCTTTTAACTTCAGACACACATTTAACCTGTAGGTAAAATCTACTTCACACACTGCCATTTGTTCACTGTCATTTATTTACTAATGCCTTTTATTATTGATCCTCAGGGGAGAACTGATAGAAAAAGGGGCCACACAGTTGGCTGTTCATAACTGCAGGTTCTACATCCATGGATTCAACCACCTGCAGATGTGGATGGCCAACTGCATGCAATGTACTACGCAATTTTATATAGGGGACTTGAGCATCTG
>NW_017731407.1:1172150-1174372 GCF_001890085.2 Hipposideros armiger
TTAAAACAACAATGATATGTTATTTTTCACAACTCAGTCAGTTCGTTGGGCAGTTAATTCCTGTGAATGCCAGTTGAGCCTCTCCGGCCAGGGTGATAGTCCAAAATACCCCCATACAGTTTCCGATTTCTACCTGACAAACTTCTACTCCCTCTCCAAATCTCAGTTTAGATGTCACTTGGTCAGTGAGACATTTTCTGATTCTCCATGCTAGATTGAATTCCCCTTGTAGTACTCCCATAAGCATTCCTGACATTCACCGCATTTTTCCTTGCTTGGATATTTTCACTGTCATGCTATGAATTCTATGAGGGTGAGTGCTACGCTTTGTTCATCATTGTATCCTGGTTACCTTGTCCCAGATAGTTAAAAAAAAACAAAAAGCGTTTGCATTACATTGCTCTGAGTTGATTTGAAATTCAATTTGTGGATCAGTTGCCTCCCCTGCCAAATGTGACCTAATAGTTTTAGAAAATGTTGGTCG
The DNA here is from genome assembly GCF_001890085.2 of Hipposideros armiger. Lineage (NCBI taxonomy): Eukaryota > Metazoa > Chordata > Mammalia > Chiroptera > Hipposideridae > Hipposideros > Hipposideros armiger. The sequence continues at coordinate 1,172,635 of NW_017731407.1, forward strand.
ATTATTTAAACTCTCATCATATTAACTAAATAAAAAATATATATATCCTTGGTGATTAAATGAAATGAAATTTTTGATAAATAGAAAAACATTCATACAGTATAATGTACATCCACCCTTCCATTACATTCTGCACTGTTCTGCTGGTGGGTGCTTAGAAACTTGTTTGAACAAACATCCTTATCCATCTGGATTTCTGACTACTTCCTGTCCTATATTTCTTGGGTACACACTCAGAACCTTGAACTTAATTTGATTTTCTGGCTCTTTGCACTAAAACTCAGGATATCTTTTTCTCCTAGGGATTTATCCTCAGTTTTGAACCACCCCTCAGTCTCATTGCAGCATGCTCATCCCTTAATGGTTATTCTTGGCTCTGCTTTCATCTTGTCACTCATAGTCTATACTTGATTTGCTCAGATGTTTTGTCCTGAGCCCTGGGAGTACCTGTGACACCCACAAATTTGGCTGAAAGAATTGAATCTAGAACATGACTTCATCTTTCCACTTTCTCAGTGTGGGCTCTCCAAGCGAATGATCTTGGTTTATTAACATTAACAATCCTTTAAAATGCCTTCTTATCACCAATTTCTGAGCTTTNTGTGTGTGTGTGTGTGTGTGTGTGTGTGTGTGTGTGTGTGTGTGTGTGTGTGTATAGCACAGGTGTATGGAATAGTGGCTAGGAATGTGGGCTTTGGACCTAACTATTTGGGCTTATGCAGACCTAACTAATCAAATGTATGACCAGGCAAACTTTGGTTTCTACATCTATTATGATGGATTACTGATTTAAAAAGATAATGCAATTTTTTTATCCCATATATCATTGAAATCATATGGTTCTCCACTTTTTCTTTCTGACTTATTTCGCTTAGCATAATAATCTCAAGTTCCATCCATGTTGGTACAAATGGCACTATTTCATCTTTTCTTATGGTGGAATAGTATTCCATTGTGTATATACCACTTCTTCTTTATCCAATCAGCTATGGAAGGGCACTTTGGTTGTTTCCATGTCTTGGCCACCGTAAATAAAGCTGCAGTGGACATCTGAGCACATATATCTGTATGGATAAATGTTTTCAGATTTTTTGGGTAGATACCCAGGAGAGGGATTGCTGGGTCATATGGTAATTCTATTCTTAATTTTTGAGGAACCTCCACACTGCCTTTCATAGCAGCCACACCAATAAAGAAACAAGACAAACAAATAAACAAAAACTCATACACACAGATAACAGTTTAGGGGTTACCAGGGGGTAAGGGGAAAAGGGGTTGGTAGATGAGGATAAAAGGGATAAAATATATGGTGATGGAAGGAGGACTGAATCTGGGTGGTGAACACACAATGTGACATATATTAACACATTGTGGACCAGTGATGCAGATTTGTGTTAGAGTATGTAGAACAATCAGAGTGAACAGGGTCTTCCTCCAGAAATAAAAAATGAATTCTGGTCTCTGAAATGTGGCAAAACCACATTCAGGAGAAAGGGTGAAATTCTTCTTCAATCCTGGAGGGATACTCATGTTGTCAACATGATTTCCACAATTCACAATTCAACAATGGTTGATGTTTCATGGAGAAATGAAGAAGTAAAGAAAAAACCTGTTTGTATTTTTCAGTATAATTTCATGAAAGGTATTGATAGGGCAGATCAGTACTTGTCTTATAAATTTCAGTTCACAAAAATAGCGAATTTGTTATAAATTTTTAAAGAAACACAGTATAAAAGTT
>NW_017731407.1:1178217-1179777 GCF_001890085.2 Hipposideros armiger
CTCCCTAGCCCACCTTTATCTGAAGGCCAAGATCCTCCCAGTGACTGTAGTAGGAACATGGGATCCAGTGCCTCCTTAGACCATCTCCCTCCTGGTGATATAACTCTTGTTATTTCTGCAGTGTTTATGCTTGCTTCTCACACCCAATCTTCACTGCTGAAACCAACTACTTGGGACATACCTGCCCCTTTTCTGAGAATCTCAGAATGAAATATTATACGTGATAGGGACCTCAACCATACAATTAGAACTCTGTTTTGGGCATTTGCACAGTTGGATGGGCTTATCAGTCAAGAAAGGGATGTTGGCTAGGCAGTTAATATGGAAGCTTGCCAGGGGCTTAATGAAATGAGGTTCATGACTGGTTTCAGTGCATTGTCTGGTTCCCCCTCACCAGTCTAATTAAAGCACAGATTGGAGAGTTGAACATTATCTGAATTAATTTTCATGTTGGTAAGATAAACTTATTTCTTCCCTTCTCTGGGCTTTAAAGCCATAGGAATTTGGCATGCTCAGAACAACTGCCTGAATGGTGAGTCATTGTCCCAAGAAAATGAAAGCTTCTAGAAAGCCCAGTGGATGGCTTTTCCCATCCTGAAACGTGAAGTGAACTTTAGATGATGCCATCCAATTGGAGGGCTTACCTGGTCATTAATTGGACTCAAACTCCAATGAATGTCAAGGGCCAGCACAATGTCTACTTGGTAACTGTTGCCAAATGCTTCACCCAGGCTATTGGTGCTGAAGCAAATTCCATTGGAAATAGGCGAGTTTCATCTGTGTCTCCTGGGAGACTCTAGAATTGTACAGTGTATGTTTATATTTGTATAATAAGCACATTTTAAGTTAAGTGGGAGTTAGTGTGTTTTAGTAAGTATAGTTGATATCAGTGCCTTTAAGCACCAAACTAGACTATAAAATATAACTTCCAAAATTGTGTGTAAGAATAATATAGTTTATAGTGCTTACTATTTGCAAGCACTGTTTTAATTGTTTAACCTATATTTGTTCATTTAATCCTCACAAATTTATGAGATTAATGTTTGCTTATTAAGCTCAATTTACATATCAGTATATTAAGGCAAAAAGAGGCTAAGTGATTTGCCTTAATTAAACAAAACTCAAGGTTATAGAAAACATCCCAATTTTTTTACCCCCCTGAAAGAGTCTGGCATAACAAAATTCGACAGAACTCTATGTGGGTTGACATTTACAGGTGTTGGTGTTAGAAGAGACAAAAAAAATCAGGAGATGGGTGCCTGATGTACAGACTCATTTAGTTGAGACTCAGTGACAAGGACAGAAGAGTGGAAGACTCAGATGGGAGCACAGGGGGCAGTATAGAAAGTGTAGGAAAATTCAAGATACAGGGAATATATCTTTTGAAATTTTATGGACATAATCTATAGATAAAGCAGTGACTGAAGCTGGAAAATAAAATAATGTGAGGAAAAGCAAGAAAGGTTAATTCACGGAACTTGTGTGTTGTGTGGACAGAGTACAGTCCTGATGCTGACCCATCCCTGAGTTGTTCAAAGAAGACAATTTTTTTTTAAAAGA
>NW_017731407.1:1181684-1187464 GCF_001890085.2 Hipposideros armiger
GGCTCTGAGCAGCAGGGCTCCAGTTCAGATCCCACATGAGGGCCAGTGACACTTCGCCCTCTGCAGCCAAGATGGTGAACAACAGCTCAATGGCATAGGCTGTAGTGGGGCTGGCCGACAACTGGCGTGTGCTTTCGTGAGCTGCTGTGAGCTGCTGTGAACTGCCGTCCAATGGCCAGTGAACAACTGCCTCACCTGGGAATAGTGCAATGATAATACCAACATGGGCCAGTGAAGTGGCATCCTCCACAACTAGACTGAAGAACAAAAGGACAGCAACTTGTCTGTTCTACTTCCCCAATTCCCCAATAAAATCTTAAAAAGGAAAAGAGTGGAGGTTTCCCTCTGAAAAACTGGGGCTGCGTTAGATTATTTCTACAGTCACTCACAAATGCAATATCAGAAAATTTGAAATTGTTCTTACATTACTTCCTTGTGTGTACCTCATAAAAACTCCCTAAATTGCTAGCTTCAATCTCCCTCTACTTGGTGCAATACCAATTTTTAGATAAGAAACTGGAACCTGGAAGAGTAAGGTGGGACATGAGTTGGTAAATTTTTTATTTGCATGCCTGCCTCAGGCATATGCTTAATCAGCCTTGTAGTTTGAATAAGTAGTAGAAGCAATGCTATGTGTTTGAGCTATTTTGAGACATTGAAAACATTGTGTCTCTTTCAAAATTGGCCACGTCTTTTTTGATTTTCTTCCCACTCTGAACATAAAACAGGTGCACCAGCAATAGCTGGCACAAAGTGAAAAAGTTTTTGCATTGAAGACTGATCATTTCTTGTAGTTCACTTTATCTTAGTCATCAGTGTTGATTCAGAGATATTAAGTATGGTAATAACTTGAAGCCAAATTAGTCAAGATTTGGCCAGCACTAACCAGGGTTTGCTTTAACTGTGGGAGGAACTTGCAAAAGGCAATATTGATTATGTCTGGGATATGCCAATTATAATTTGACATTCTGATTTCTGCTTTTTGTTTAACTTAGAAGCAGATTCTGCTTTGCTCTATTTGTGAAAGACAGCTGGATGAGTGAAGATTACTACTTGCAATAAGAGTAACAATTTATCTGAAATTAAAGGCAGAAAGAAAACAGTATCTACTTTTTGCTCAGTCTGACTCAGAATGGGTAGAGGTGAGAAAAATTACTGAACAAGATTATCTAGGTAAAAAGAGCAAGATGAAAAGAGGAAGAAAGCCAGGAGTGACACTTGAGATGAACTTTAAAACAAAATATAATTAAGTACTTGAAAGATTTTAAATATGATATATAGAGTGGTGAAAAAAAGTAAAGAAATTATGTCACTGTGAAAAAATAATTGGGTACTGAAAGGATGCAGAGTGAGTTGATATATAGAAGAAGGATATTTTAGGGCAATAAGTTGCCACTTTGTGATCAATACAGTCTATTCCCCATGACAGCAATTGTATTATGTCTGAGGTAATTGCACTTTAATATGTGTAAGAGGATGTTAAAACGTGACTCTTCCTCTTTTAGTGTTGGTTGAGGTATGAAGACATTGGGGCTACCTTCAAAAATGAATTATAAGAGTGACACTTTATCTGAGAAGCAGAGAGATTACACTATAGAGGACTAATAAAGTGGGGATGGAGCAGGTTGTTGTGAAGAGAACTTTTGGAGCTAACTCTGAGTGCTGTGGGTATCATCTGTCCTTAACTCCGGAGTGATGGGAGTCTTGTGAGAGAAGTTCAGTTAGAGAACTCAATGTGTGTTCCTTACAACTGGGAACAGAGTGGACCCATGTCTGAGTCATACCTAAGTAACTGAAACCATCCTGAAAGGGAAAAGGGTTGCATCTGGAAGGTTGTATGTGCTTCTGTTGGGGGCTAAAGGTACGTGAATTGCAGCTATGGGGACAATTCATTAGGAACATTACCTGAAGTTATTTAAACATGGGACTGTGCAAAAGAAGTCAGTGTATCAGGATGAGGGGACCCCAGAGTAGGTGGCTAAGAGGTATGCCACTGAGGTCAGAAGCCATAGCAGGATTAGGAGTGGCCGGTCAGAAGTGAGGCACTGCCTTGGACAGGAGAATCACACTTGAAGGTGCCCTGCACGAGAGTCCCCAAAGAATGTGCAAAGGAGCCCGTGAGAGAATGAGTCTGCCAAAGAACATGTGCCTTTTCATGACGGTCAAGTCAAAACCTCCCTATCTGCCACCTCTCCTCTCTTCCATCACACATTTGATCCTGGAAAGTCATGAGACAGCAGCTATTGAGTTAAGGGAGAAAGAAAAAGAAAGTGAGGCAAAGAGGGAAGAAACAGACCATATTGCATTCCTGAAGGCAGGTGGCTCATCTGCTGCCTTAGTTGGAGGGCAGTGGGGAGAGTCTTACTTGTGAATGAAGTTTGAAGGGTTAATTAATACATTGGATTAAATATTGTAATTTCCGAATGAAGGGTTAAAGTGACCATAGGAATCGCTATTATCAACAAGAGACGAGAAAATCATGGGGCCTGCCTGCCTTTTAATCCAATGACAAGGGGAAAACTTCCCCTGTGATTACATGTAAAAGGATAGAGGAAGACAGAAATCACAGGGATAACTTTTGATTATGTGCCATGAGTACTTTTTCAAAGTACTGGCTCTAGAGGAAAAAGCATAGATCCTTTCTTGAAGGAACTATGCCTTTGAGCTAAAAGATCATGCACTTTAGAATTTGTTTTGTTTTAAAATCTCTAATCTGCCATTTCTTAGCTAACCTAAGAAACCTTGATTTATAACCTATAACCTTGACTTAACTTCTCCAAACCGCATCTGTAAAATGGAACTAATAAAACTTAACTCTGAAGGTTTATGAAGATCCAAATCTGAATCTATTATTTTTAAAAATGCACTTCATGGAAGATGTGTTGTAGATGTTGTGGGATATATAAAAAAACAACAACCCCAAATCAAACAACTTCCACAGGCCTTGGCTACTGTTTATGGATATATAATTCTCTACAGAAAAGAGACTGTAAATTTCTTCAATGTGAGGAGCAGCAGTTATGATGTAATAGTGGGGACTATCGGAGAGATCACTTACGGGTTATTAAAGACAGTTGTGGTGTGAGGTGGTCAAGTTCAGCTGTAGGGATAAAATCAGACTTAACCTGGATTTGATAGGATTTCTGGCATAACATTCAAGTACAGTATTTCTCCCTTTCCATGGTTTCAGTTACCAGCAGTCACCCTTGGTCTGAAAATATTACATTTCCCCAACCATTGACATTTTCTGCTTTTGACATCCAACCATTGACATCATCAGGCTCGATGATCTCGGATTATTTGAAGCCGATGATCCTCATTCTAACATATCACCAGATGGTCCATAGTATAACCTAATGCTACATCACAATGTCTACATCATTTTCCTCACTGCATCTCATCATGTAGGCGTAGTATCAGCTCACATGACAAGGAGAAGGGTGAGTATAGTACAATAAGATATTTTGAGGGAGGAAGGGAGGGAGGGAGAAAGAGAGAGAGAGAGATATCACATTCGTATAACTTTTATTACAGTATTTTGTAATAATTGTTCTATTTTATTACTAGTTATTGTCAATCTCTTACTGTGCCTAATTTACAAATTAAACTTTATCATAGGTTGTATGTATGGGAAAAAAACCAAGTATGTATAGGGATTGGTACTATCTGTGGTTTCAGGCATACACTGGGGGTCTTGGAACATATCCCCTGTAGATGAGGGGGCACTACTCTATGGGAAATAGAATCTGTAAGTCTTTTCAGATAGAAAACATACCTTGAGCAATAGTGTAAATGGACAAAGCATAACTAGAGGACAATGAACTGATATTTGCGACGGAGCAGAGGACTTGTGTAGCTGTCGGAATGCCTTTGTAGGAGAAGGAAAGAAGCCAACTGATGGAAGATACTTATGAACTAGTTACTTTTGCTTGTTATGCATACCATAGTCAAGGTGAAGGCTCTTGGAGGTTTGGTGGGGAAAAAGGCATCGCTTGAAAAAAAAATAATCAAACTTGGCTTATAGGATGGATTAGCTGGGGGAAGGGACTAGAAACAGTGAGCCCATTTACAGGTTATTGTGACAGTTAAATTATGGTACCCAATAGCCACACATGGCAACTGATCACTTGAAACATTGCTACTGAGAATGAGGAATTTAAAATTTTATTTGATGTTAATTATTTAAAATTCAAAGCTAAATAACCCCATGTGTCAGATGGTTACCATATTAGACAGTATAGCTTCTCTTCCACAACAAACTGCGATATTCACACCTGAGTTAATTATTGGATATTCTGAGTATTGCAATGGCAGTGTTGCCTCCTAGCTAGTGATTTGAGTTTGGCATTATTGCTGTCTTTGGCAATTAGTGCAATGATTTGAATATTTTATTACGTTTTTCTATGACAGCTTTATGGAAACAGATAAATGGAAATGCTATTACTAGTTTTAATAAATGTGAGTCTCAAATTAAGTACAATTAAGGCATAGTTGGAAATTATTAAGTGTGCTGAAAGTGGTAAAACTTCTGTCTCAATCTGTGAAGTCAATTGTGGAGAAAATAAAGACATATAAAATGAGAAATATATTGCAAAATATAAAGCATAATAATAATTATTAATGTTATTATTATCACCACCACCAGCATCATCATCATCATCATTTAGCAACAACTTTTGTATCTACAATGACAGGGAACATTATCATTTATTTTTCTCACATTCCATTTCTGTTTATAATTTCAGCAATGTATTTTATATGAATATGGGCATTTCTTTATATAGTGCTTCTTACAACATTGAAAATTAATACTATTTTATTAATGAAGAAAATGTGACTAATTTTTCTAGAGTTACACATACAGTAAATGACAGAATTATATTTTGAACAGATCTATCTGATCCCCAAATTTCAATTTTGGAAGTAGATGAACATGAGAAAAAAAATCCTCAAACTATCACATGCAATAGTCCATGTTTTAACATTTTCAATTTGGTTGTTCAGATCAGGCTTAGCCTCTCACCATTGAAGTTAGACTTAACCACGTATTTGGAGTATTAGAGACTTGATTCATTACAAAACCACAATGCATTATTACATATTAGTAAAAACCATGTAGTGTTTATTAATTTCTTAAGAAAACATATATATTTTCTCATAAAATATGATGGGAAAATATCATCTATAAGAAATTATATACTTGACAATTACAATCACTGTTTCTAATTTTTTTCTGAGACTAAATGTTCCGAATCTTTAAATTCATGGCAGGAAGTACATGAATAATTGCTCTTTGCTTCTAGTCCCAAGTTGTTGACAAGGAACCACAAAAGTGGTTGCAAACCCTTCCCAAACATTGAGCATCAGTCTCGCTCTGGTTACCCAGGCTTACCAAAAGTTAGCCAATACCTTTATACTCCCATCTCTAAAATTCAGCCAATCCCTGAGCCCTATGCTTCCCCCAAACCTAATGCAAGATCAGATTTTTGTTTTGTTCAAGAAACTGTGTTTTGCCCTGTCTTAACCTGCAATGGATTCATCTCTGTTTCACATATAATTGAGTGATGGTCTCTTCCCTCAATATCTCTTCCCTGTTCACTAGGTTAGTGATGTCCTCCTACTATCTGTGACTCGATATATTTGGTTGGGAACAAATGACCGAGAGGTTATCTATAGACCTGATGAAAACATCTGTCTCTTCTTGCCTCCCAGTTCTCATCCCTCTCCTGGAAAGACTTAAAAGGACATGTTGGAAGATGTATAGAGTGACTAATTACAAC
>NW_017731407.1:1187873-1188729 GCF_001890085.2 Hipposideros armiger
ACTACCCCTGCTTGATGGAGAGGATCTAATTTATTACTGTGGTCTGTAAAGGAATATATGGGGGTTGTGGCTGTTCCCTCAAGACTGCAGAATTCCTGGACCTGCAGAGCTGGGATGAGCAATCTTACATTTGGCACAGTACAATACCACAAAATACGCCCAAATTAAAACCACTGAGTTAAAATTGATCTTAAAAATAAGGATATAAGATTGCTAATGTGATTCCTGTGAGGGATTAAAAATGGGCAAATGGCATAAAATAAAGTGTATAAATCCTGATTGGGGAGTTTCTCCTTTAAGTCATGTCACCCCATGTAATCTCAATATATTTTAGCATTTGTGAGTAGATTACTTCCATTGGATCCTGTTAGCACATACATAACAGGAAATAGGTAAAAGAAACTGGAAACTCATAGGCAGTGGTGTGCTGAAGTCTCCATGTGTTGGGTCACCAGAGCCAGCTGTTACATTTTAAATTCTTTAGAATTTTGCTAGCTCATTAACATCACATTGGTAGCTTGAACTCTGCCATGTTGGGAGTTGACAAATGGAAATTGACAAATACTACAAATGAAGGCTCTTTCTTGCCCCCCTCCCAAACATGTTCTTCTGTTTAATTATAGTTGATTTTGTCTGAAGATAGATTTTGACACCAGTTTATCTCAATGAGCCACATGGACCCCATAATGAAAAGACAATGTTCATATTTCTTTGTGAAAAAGGGAAAACAGATGTGTTTTCTGACTAAATTGAATTGCAATTATTTACAAATTCTAAAATGTGGTTTAAAGGATTAAGTCCTGATCCAGTCTGCTCTTCTTTTTCTATCCTTTCCTTTCTCTTTCCCTCCTTTCTC
>NW_017731407.1:1194279-1229376 GCF_001890085.2 Hipposideros armiger
AATGAGGAGGCTTTATTTACTTTTTGCCTAAATATCAAACTAGAAACCTTATGCGATTGGATTTTCTCGTGAATTTCCTGTTATTTCCAAGCTTTATCAAAACGGTTATAAGAAACAATTCTTACACATTATTTTCCATCCTATTTTTAGGATATCTTGAACATACATAAAGACTAAATATGTATATTTATATTTATTTTTAATATTAAAGTTAGCTTTTTTAATTTTGTAGATCATTTGTGTCTGCTCAGGTCAGAACAACAGATTGTACTTTTATTTTTGATTAATTCAAAATAAAGTGTCAGTACAGTGAAAAGCTGAACTGTAGCTAAATTTGGTTCCCATCATGAATCATTAGAATAGTTAGACAGTCACATTGTCACTGGCTACAAAGTCGATGGGAACAGTTGCATAGGATGAGTTAACTCTGTAAGGACAGTCTCCTTGGAAGTCTGCAGCTGAAAAATGGTCTGTTTTATTATTTGGGGGAAAAATGGAGCTAAATTGCTTACATCAAACTTCTCTTCCCTCTAAACAAAGCCTACAGAAGTTCAAATAAAATAAAAGAAGTAGATTGGTGGCTTATAGGAATCTAAATGATAAAGTTATAGCAAAAGCTTAAATTATTTGAATGAAGTAAGAAAAAAAAGAGAAGCAATCATAGTTATTTCATAAAGCCTGTGTTTCTGGCATAACTGATGTTGATTTATAGTTTATATTTTTTTATTACATCCAATCATGTTTATGAGCTCTTGCTTTTTATCAATTATCACTAGGATGTCAAATTTACTTCCAACTACATAAATACAGTTATAGACATAAATTTGGGTGGTTGCAGTTTGATTTCATGAATTAATATAATCATAAAAGAAAATACCTTAAACAAATTGGAATATCAGTTTTCATCTTTGGATATAGGCTTATTCTAACTTCTGATACCCTTACATTTGTATTTCTGGTCTCTGTTCAAGAAAGAAGCTATGGACAAAGCACTTTGTGTAATTTGGTGCTATTTGCTACTTGACCCACTATTGTTTTAATGCGACTCCTGGCAATGGAGGGCTTTGATGAACTGTGTTCATGCTACAACTGTCTGCTATTAACATGAGAGAAAATGAAGGACGCCAGTTTCAAATAATATGGGCTCCTTAATCTACACAAGCACCGCAAAGTCTATCAAAATATAATGCTTGTTCACCATCAGTATTAAGCCTGGATTTCTGCCCTTTCTGAAGCTGAGCAAATTGGATATAAATCTAGGTAGTTAGGTTTATACAACCGAGGCAATCATGTTTGTTCCGAACAGTGATTGCATTTTAGCTCTGTTCGTTTTAAAACTGACTGACAACTGAATTATGAATGGGACATTGGCCTAGAATTTACAAAAGGAAAATTTTGGACCAGTGCATCCTGGTTAGCAAAGGCAGATTTGATTAGTTTTTGGACTATCGGTGAGCACAGTAGGATAAGAATATTAAATAGATCGTTCATTTTACTAGTTAATAACATTGAGAATTTGTACTTGACGTGACTGAGACCAGCAGAGCTAGACTTCGCTGGGTATAGGCTGAGAGCCTTGGTTACCATCTGGCATGGCTACAGATTTCTACATCTGGGATAGATTCATAAATATTCCTTTTCAAGACATTTTGGTAGCTGCTGCTACACCCACCTTCTCAAGTTCCAAAACATCAGACTTTTCAAAAGTAGAGTGCATAGTAGTAATTTGATACAAATCTAAATTATGCTAATTCATGCTTGGGGTCTGTAAAAATATACCTGGTTTATTGAAGGTTTTCAACCAAGTGGATTCTTAACATTGTAAGTAAGATCTGCCTTCAAGCATACTGTTACGAATCTTTTTGTCTGGGTTGTGGAAGCCATAGACACATTCTAGGCAAATGGTTTAACTTTCTGGGCTGATTCAGTCTAGTTCAGTTAAAACTTTCTTTCCCTCCTCCATGAGGAGGCCAGAGAATCTTTTCTCACCATGAACTCTGAATTTCCCAAGACTGGTGACTCCAATGACTCTTTCTTCCTCCTTTTTCCTGGCCATGGCTAACATAGATGGTAGAGACTGTGGTAGGATGGCAGTGGTTAATTGGGTAGAGTCTTCTCTGCTGACTCTTAGTAAGCCTTGGCAAAGGTGTCCATCTCCAATCTTTGGTAAATCTCTTTAAAATTTGAAGATATTAAGCCCTTGCTTTTCCTTAGGTTTGGGCCCTACCTGCTCATTTTGGGGTTACAGGAAGAGCCAACATTTGTTAAAAATATCAATAAAGTCTCATTTACATTCAAAATGGGAAGCAATGACTCTTCCTGAATTAAAAAAACAGACAAAAAACAAACAACAACAACAACAAACAAACCTGCTAACAATTTTATACTTCAAACCTGGTGGGTCAAGCAGAACAAGTATTGAACATGTATTTTCCTTGTTTCCACCTGGAGGTCACATTTATGTTGTAAACAGTAATACCCCAATCCTTCATACTATGTGAATTATGTGTGTTGAATTAGGCAGAGTTTTCACTCATTCTGCACATAAAATGTGACCAATGTATATTTCTCAAGCATCATAAGAAATAGGGTATAATATAAAGAAGTTTTCTGCAATATTTTATATAACTGATTCCAATGAAATAAGAATTTTAAATAGAGTAATTCCTAATTCATATGGTCCTAATGATTCTCTGGCTCTTGCATCAAAATTAATTACTGTTACTGTCATGAATGGCAATATTATTCACATTGATTCAAATATTAATTTAGAAGAGAATTTGTTAGTTATACTTGCTTACATTTAGTCTTTGTCCATGTCATTTTAGGGCTCTGAATAAAAACAGAGAAATAATTTCACAAAGAAAACTTGATATACTTGCATGAGATTTATAAGGGCAAAATTATATGGGGATTATTTCTTACCCATGAGTAGAATATTTAAAGAAAGTGGTAAAATATTGGTGAGTAAGGAGACTAGGAAGCTGGATTAAGGTGAAGGGCAAATCAGTGATGCATTGGCCAGTGACAGAAGGAAGAAACTGGGAAATAGAACACACCAGGCAGTCAAGATTTATAATCTGGGTGTGAGGGTAGGTTGGAAGGGAACTGGAGTCATGTAAATTATGAGAGCTGTCAGAGAATTTATAGAGGAATATATGTTGTTGAAAGGTGGAAAACATGAGAATGTTTTCACTGATGAGAGGTTCCACGTGATATTGTGATAAACCTAACGTATTACTATTTTTATGTAACATATACATACATGTATCTGCGTATATGCATATAAGTATGATTCCATATTTTATATTCTTGATCTTATGATTACATAAAAGAACAGAATAACAAATGTGTACCATTTAAAAAGCACTGTGGAGATTGTATTCTCTTGCTCTATTGGTGTGGGAATGTGGCTTCGTGGGGTCTCACTGGTTGCCTCTTTACCACGCCCTTACTCATTCCTGTCTCTCAAGCAGTTTTCATTCCTTTATCTTAGCTCTCTGTGATGCTAATAGAGTTGATGTGATGGTCAGTAAAGTATCACCAGCTACCTCATCATAATGCCCTTTCTGTTATAAAAAGGCTTTTCTGGTTAAAACTTCAATTCCCCTCACCTCACACCTATTCTGAAGCCCAGAGATTCCTAGAGACTTTAGTTCCTTGACACAGTCATCTCTGATTTTGATGCCACTTGAATCGCTGAGAGTAGCTCAGAGGCATGTGATATCTCCGGAAGGTGAATTGGGAAAGTGGTTGGGTAGGACTGTCACCCAGCTGTAGGGCCAACCTAAAGGAAGGTGCAGGCGTTCAGTCAGTTTCCAAGAGACTGTGCCTACTGGGCTGATCTGGATGGCATCTGTGTTTCCAAACACTCACAAGAATCTTTGTCACTGAGTGGGGGTTCTCTGCTTCCAAGGAGATGTGACCACATTAAAGCTAGACTCTGGCCAGTACTCGAGGAAGGTGACTGATGAGAGATACACTGCCGTCAGGGTCCTAATTCAATAGACCGGAAATGGTCTCAGGAAACAAAGGAAGGCCCTAGCCCTGAGAAAGGAGGGAAATATGGGCAGTGTTGGGACTCTGTAGTTCAAAGGAAACACGAATGTGAGAGACCTAACTTAGGAGCCCATCACACCAGATTTAGGTCAGAAGAAGGACTAGTATTTCTAGATTCAACCCCCTGGCTGAGCTAATGCCACACAAAACCCTGCCACACTCTGCTGCAATGGCCAAGGGACCCGGGCGGGCTTCAGGTCATCAGCACCTTGCTGGGCAAGGCTAAGGGAGGCAGAAACCAAGTGGGCCCTTTGTTTCTGCTTACATTTGGGCTAGGGATATCTTTAGAGGGCGCAGTCTAGTTATGTGTGTGTGTTTTCTCATTTTTTACATCTAACTGAAAAGCAAAGTTTTTAAGGTTTGTATGTGGATTTTCTAACAATGCATACAGTGTTTCCAAGAAGGAGGTTGGGATATGTGGGGCGGACCAATGGCACAGAATGCAACAAACAGAAGAGATTTAACTCCTTTAAGAGTGGGACTCAGTGTCTTTAAACAGAAAGTGGGAGTGGATTTAGAAGCATCCTCTGGTGGTTTCTTTTTTTCTTTTTTAAGGATGGTTTATTCTTGCCTGAGAAATTTTAAAAAGTTCCAGAGGTTAGGCTCTGTATTTTATTTATAGTTGATATCTACACTTTTACTCCAAAATGCTCTGGCTCAGAGCTTGGAATGAGGAGAATCTACAATAAAAAAAATTTAAAAAAATGTACAGAAGTGAAAGCTATAAAGAAAATACATGACAAACGCACAAGTATTTGCATTTCATATTTGTAAATGACTCATAAAGTAATGAAACCCTTTATGCTATTTCCCCACATGAAACTGAAGTCAAAGCTTCTAATCAGCTCTGTCCTGAATGGCATCCTCCAAAAATTTCATAAGGAATTTTTGATTTTCCCTAAAAGAGAGATAGGAATGTTTATTTGGATCGATTGTAATGGGAGGGGGAAATTAGTTAATTCTCTTTACAGTGGGTGAAAATTGGAGGTTGTTGAAAGGACAAATGCACTAGAGTGGCATGCCAGGACTGCTTGCAGAGAAACTCATATGCTTGGGTTCAGTGTTTGGCCTCAGGCCAAAGGCTGCAACTAACAGGAAAGTGTCAGCATCTCAATATAATTGCATGTCCCGGAGCCTATTATTGCACTAATAAAAATGCTTTTCAATAAATCTGAGAAAGGAAGAGGAAAAAAAAAAACCCAGGAAGAAAGGAGTTGCCTGAACTATTTTATTATATTTAATAAAATTCTCATTAATGGAAAGAGTAGCTTTCTGCTAAATAAATGTGCTTTAATTTTATTTTCTGATTAATTTGATTTGGGAGAAAATGCAAGTAATACTTTTTTTTTTTCCAGTGTACTTTCTGAAGACAAGAGTAAAAGGCAGGTAGGCATTGCCATCACTGTAGGCAAATGTTCTCTCAAGGAGAGGCGAGAGGCAGGAGGACCGGGCTCTGGAAGCCTAACTAATAATTATGTCACTGATGTACCGAGTGACCTTGGGCAAATGATTTAACCTCTCCATCCCCATGTGTAAAATGTTAATGTTTCATGCTTACAAAAATCTTTGAAATAATAGGAATGTGTAGTACTTGAAATGTGTACTATTATTTATAATGGGTGCAATAGAGAGCATATATGCCCGCTAACAATGATCTTAATCACACACAGCAGCATATCTGAGATACTTTTCTCTTTTGGCATATTTCATATAAATAATTAATATTTGAAACACTCATGAAAAAGCCACCTGGGTATCCTTATAGAAACAAGCCCTAATAATGCTAGTATATGAATGTAATCTGTAAAGATTTTTTTGTGGTTCCTATGAAACAAAGGAACACAAATAAGAGGAATAATAACTAAATTTTGTTGCTTATTTACTATCGACCATGTTCACAATCATAAAGGGAAGGAAAAGGGAAAGAAAGTATTTTATATTAAGCTGTTTCCATAAACCAGATGTTTATATACATTACCTTTTTTTCATAGAATTTAGCAAAAGTTCTGGCACATAATAGGTGCTCAAAAATATTTGTGGGGTAAATAAATCCTTCTTGTTTCTGTTTTGAAATTCTCAAACTAACCTTATGAAACAAACGTTATCTCTACTTTACAGACGAGAGTAGGGTTGACAAAGTCTAAATATTTGATTAAGAGCACACAATTAACAGATGGCAGATTTTAAACACTGGTTTCTCTGACTCCAACATGAATATTCTTAATAACAGGATTTTGGCAATATTTTTATTACTAGAGCTTACCATTTTAAAGTTTATCAATTATTCTGATGAATTTGTTGAGTTAGAAAATTGACATGATGCGATCGCCTACTCACTTTGGACTCAAAGATCTGGTTAGCACCTTACACACAAGAGCGATTTTTGAATGAAAGTGTGAGAAGAAGGGGGCGTGTATTGAACACCTGTCCCTGGTGGAAAAGCTCATTAGTTGGCGTGACCAGTACTGAGACCTTACGGGCCAAATCGAGCCACAGGTTCATTTCTCAGATACAGTCATGGACATGAGGCAATGATGAGTGGAACATGTGTAAGTCATGACAGCCAAGAAGGCTCAGGTACTGTTGTGAGCTGGGAAACAGGGAGGACAAAGGGAAAGAGCAGCAGGTGAGTGGAATGTGGTTTGAGCGCATTCTGGAAGGAAACTGCTGCTCATGGCTGAGCCTTTCTGTCCTGAACACTTTGGTAAATGGCCTAGGGAAAGAACATGTTTTACCTGTTATTGATGGAATGTTCTTTTTGCTTTGCTGGGCTAGTTGTCACTTATTGCCTCTCTGGTCCCAATCCACCCTTCTTTGCCCAGCTTTGTACTACTGAAGTTGGAAGCTGTAAACATTTATATATATATATATATATATATATATATAATTTTTTTTCTGACACAATGTTAAGCTTTGTTGGTGGAAAGAGCTGGAAGGACACTGCAGGAGGAAGGGGTTTCTTTTGCTTTTTCAGTGTATTTGTTTCTTCTTGCTCCCGGTCATGATCAATATCCTGCTACCACCCCAGGGGGTGGTTTCTAAAGCAAGCATGGCTTCCTGGACAGTTTTACCATCAGCTTCCTAGAAGGTCTCACCAGAACTCCATGGTGCAGCTTCCCAGAGAGTCTTCCTGGTATCCCAGAGGATGGCTTCCTCTTTGGCCTCCCAAAAGGCAGTTTTCCCTGGCCAGCCCTGGCCAGTGGCAGTCTAGCTAATTCCTTCACCATCCAAGGGCCACAGCCACATCCTCTCTAATGAGGTTTAACTCTCAGCCTTGGGGAACTGTTTTCTTTGAATACTTTGTTTTATCCCTAGAAATAGTAGCTGCTTCCTTTTTCTGCTCTTCTCATGTTCTTTACTATTCTCTCACTCCTTTGTAGTTAATCCTCTGTTACAAGATAATAATTCTTTATATTACATTTTTCTTTGTTCAAATTCCTGGTAAGGTTTCTATTTTCTGACATGACCTGATCAATACACCAGCTTGCCCTCAAAAGCAGAGCCTGAGGCAGAGGCCTATGTGATGGGTTGTTTATTTGGGAATGTAATCTTAGGGATCCGGACAAGGACAGGCGTGAAACAGGGAGAACAATGAGCCAGTACAACAACATGTTACTGGTTAGTCACGCCAGTGGGCAACTGGTTTTTCAGTCCCGTAGGACGTTTGGGAAACCATATGAAATGTATCTCAGAGCCAATGAGGGTAACATGGAGGAAGCATCTATTCATTGGCTCCCTCTCCCAATGCTCAGAGTAAAAGCCTGTAAGATTACATCAGCTTGAGAGTAGTTAAATCCTGCAGGGAACTGGCTGCTACCACAGTGGTTAGAATAAGAGTTGAAGCCAACAGAATGGGTAAACTGGTACGTTAGAGGAGTGTGGTGTAATTACTAAAATAAGAAGTGGATATTTAACAATACTTTTTAGAATTTCTTATTGACATTTAGCCAGAATTTCAGGGTGAGAAAATTAAGGTAGTAATTAAAAAATGTATAAGCTGCAACTTGGTTTGTTCATTTTAAGTTTCTAGATCTAGCAGGGGCAAATGGTAGATTAGCCCTGTATAAAATAAGTACTGAGCAGAGCAGTGTGTAGCTGATACTGAATTATGGCAGGTTACTGCAGGAGTTTACCAGGAGACATTGCATCTTACTGGGGCGAGAGGCCCACGAGTCCAAGAAATGGCATTATATCTGTCAAAGCAAAGCTGTCACCGGTAACTGTGGCAAGGAGGAGGAGACATTGTCAGAAATTTAGGAAACAACTTAAAACTTAAAGGCTGGAAACCAGGTGTCCCAGGATTTTGTTATTCCTGGGGCTGTGGATGTGATTAGAGAAAGAAAACTGACTCCAGGTGAATTCTGATATCGAATGGGGAAAGTTATGGAGGAATACTGACACCCTATATTCTATTGCTCCCCTGAATAAACACCTCCTGGTCTCCTCCCATCCACTTTCTACCTTCTATCCCAACGTAGTGGAAGAGGGAAGAAGCCAATGTCTTTCTCATTCTTTCTTCAGGCCACTTCTTTTTTTTTTTTTTNTCTCTCTCTCTCTCTCTCTCTCTCTCTCTCTCTCTCTCTCTCTCTCTCTCTCTCTCTCTCTCTCATTTATTTACTTTCTTCAGGACACTTCTTGACCTCATTCCCATAACCTTTTCCCATCCTCATTATTTTGGGGCCCATGGTATTTTTTTTCTATGACTGATTTTAACTTACCATTTCCATTTCCTAATCTGTGAGCAAAAATTACAAGACTTGACAGTTACTTTGAAAATATTTATACTTTTTGCTTTAGAAATCTTCAATAATATTTTTGAATTTTTATTTTAGAGCATTTTTGAATGCTAGAAAGCTAGCAATTTGTGTGAATCATGGAGAAAGGGTGTGTAATTTTCTGCAAAATCATTAATTTTTCCAAATAATATAAAGGTTAAGGGTGGAAGAAAATTGGAAATAAATTTTGGGGATGACAGTGAGAACCGACATTTATTGAGTTGTCAGGCTTTGTGTTAATGCCTTCGTGGGAGCTGCTTAGAAATGCTACCAGAAAGGCATTATCTTAAGTTTGTAGCTGAAGAAACGAAGTGGAGGGACATGAGTAACATGCTCTAGGTCATACAGATTAGCCTTTTCTGGACTGCTACGTCCACAGTTAATGCTTTTTTCTCTGAAATCCTGTTGCACATTTTATATGTAGTGTTCTTTTGGCCTTTCTGATATCCAAACTTATACTGTCAAAATATATTTTAGCTCAGCCTGTTCAGTTAGATTAAGACAAGGAAAATTTCTTTAAGATCACTGGTGCCTAGTGATGCTAAAAGGATGATGAGCTCTGTGTGGTATAGGGAGCAGAGGATAGATTTTGTGGATTGATGCCAGTTCTGTAACTAACCAGCTGGTGACTATAGGAAGTCACTTAAACGTTCTGTGTCTCAGCTTTATTATTTCATAACACAGGCATAATACAACCTATCTGCCAGGGTTTTTAGGAAGATTAAACTAGATGCTATAGCTCAGCAGTTCCCAAAGTATGTTCTTTGGAATACCAGTCTCAAAAGGTGCTTCCCTGCAAGAAATCTCCTTGCTTAAATCACTTTGTGAAATGTAGTGTGCTGCACAAACCTCTTAATGAGTCACTATGTAAATGAGCAAATTCAGGAATCTGGAAAGTTCAGGAAAAAAGAAGACTGTTCAGCTATTTTAACCAAGTGTCTCTCATACATATTTAACTAATCATTCTTTTGTTTAACATATATTGAATAGGTAGAAGGTGCACTGAGAAACACAAATAACATTTTGTGCCTGTGTTATGGTATTTAGATTTAAGGATTTGATCATTAGATAGAAAAGATTGTATGTCCACTAGGATCAAATGGAAATTTATCCAAAATGTTATTAAATAATAAGAAAAAAGCAAAGCGTGGAAGATGCTTCCATTTATACTAATAATAGGATATATATTCCTATGTTATTGAAATTTTGGAAGGATGCAATAAACTATTAGTAATAGTTTCCTCTGTGATGGTGTCTGTGGTAGAAATGAGTCACATATATACATATAGATATATGTACCCTTTTGTACCATTTTAGTTTTTTACTATAAACAAGAATTACTTGGCTAAGAAATAATTAAATGTGATGCAAAGGACACACTAAAAATGAACCTTAATGTTTGATGATTTTAGTAGACTAAAACTTGAAGAAAGCTTTCATAATATTAAATCATTTGTTAATTATTATTTTTGTAAGAGTGAATTTTATGATCAACAGGCCAACTTCTACATGTGTTATGGGAGCTTGCTAGTTTAGTAATATAAGTGTATAACAGTTTTTTACCTTGTGATGTGCAAACTTCAACAGAGATGCTAATCTCCCAACTTGGAAGCCTACTCCCAGCTCTTCTACACTATACAGACCAATGCTAGAGATCCTTGGTAATATTGATCTGTAGCACTAAGTTTCCAGTTGATTCTTTAATCGAGATGCAACTTACTGTAGTGCTGTCTTTGAGAATTTCAGAATAAATTGTGAAAATTTTAGTAGTAGTGAGGTTTTGTATTTCCTGGCTTAAGAAGTTGAAACTACATCTAGGCGAATGGACTCCTTCAGAAAGGTCACACTGTGTGACATCTTATGGTTTCAAATCCAAAAGACACCAAGTGTCACACAGTAAGTACATCCTATACATCAATTTCTTACAAAGCAGAAGAGGTGGATTTGAATATGCAGTGATCGATAATATAAACAGGAAAGAAAGAAAAAGCTTCTGTTCCTATTCACAACATAAGGAAGGTAATTTGCAGTGTATTTCCAGTACATGACGTACTTAAAGTACATTTGGCAACACTTAGCAGTAAGTGGCAAATCATTGTTATGTCTCTCGGTACCTTGCACACCCTCATCCATCCGGGGTTGAGGTATTAGAACAGTTCTGTAGCTATCTCTGCTCTGTAGGTCTTGCCAGTCCTTTGATTTTTGAGTTTTGCCTTAGGTCAGCTGGTCTGTTATTTAAAAGTTGTTCCTTAGGCATAAATGAAAGCTACTGGTTTCATGCCTAGTTAGGGAAAAATGAAGTAGAGATAGCTTCTTGTTTGATCAGTATCCCAATCCTTCCTTCTCCTCTGCAGTCCCCTTGCCTGGTCTCCATTACTGATTTCCCCATGGGCTCCACCCTCCGGTCTCTAGCTAGAAAATTCATCATTTCTTAGTGGAGTGGAATTTCCTGTTTGATATCCATCTAAAAATAAAATCACAGGGAAAGAAAGGAGAGGAAGTTAAGAAAGGTCAAAAGGAATGCTCTGGGGGACATTTCTTGTTCTCAGAAGTGACAGATTAGCATTTAAACCAATAAAGGAGAAAGCAAAGAGCAGGCATCTTTTTAGTCTTCTTTCTTGTTGCTTTCCCAACGCCCACAATTTGAGAACTGGTAGGCAACAGACAGTGTTTTTACCATTTCCAAATCATCACCACCCAAGAACAATGAGCTAAAAGCATGAGTGAGGATGTCAGAGATCAGTTAGGGAAACTTTATAGTGTTGGGAACAATCTGCTCTTTATTCCCCACAGTTGTGAACATTTTTGCCCAGTTACACACCTCTACCAACATTAGGATGAATCTTGATTGGCATTTAAACACGTTAGAAAATTGTAAAGCAGAGGTATAATAAAGACAATCTTTACCTGTATTAATTTGTTTGACCATGTATGTGTTAGGCACTATTTGAGCTACTTTACATATAAAAACTCATTTAACTATCGTGTCACCTAATGAGGTAGGTATTATGAATATTATTTCCAACTTACAGAAGGCAAATGAGGCACATAAAGGTTCAGTAACTTGCCCACAGTCTCACAACTAGTGAGTGATTGGGATTACTTTCGAGATAGTGTAGCTCTAGAACTAGTGCTCTCAACCATTATAACAACACAATCTCGTCCTGGGTATAAAGAATTATAGATGTAAGGAAATATGATTTTATATAATATATTTCACTTTCTAGTTTTATGTATTGTATTTTTTTTTTAAGATTTTATTGGGGAAATGGGAGGGAACAGCGTAGGAGAATTGGGGAAGGGGACAGACAAGTTGCTGTCGTTTTGTTCTTCATTCTAGTTGCTTCACTGGCCCAAGTTGGCACCATCATTGCGTTCTTCCCAGGCGAGGCAGATCAGTAGCTGGCTTCTGGACGGCTGCTCACTGTGGCTGCTGGCTGCTCACGCTGGCTGCTGGCTACACACGGTAGCCCATGGCAACCCACTGCCACAGGGGCTGCAGCCTATGCCGTCGCCGCCGGCGACTCAGGGCAGCCCAGCTCCAGGTTGAGCTGTTGTTCAGCATCTTAGCTGTGGAGGGCAGTGTCACTGGCCCTCATATGTGGGATCCGAACTGGGGCCCTCTGGCATCCCAAGCCAGTTCTTAACCATTGCACCACTCGGCCAGCCCTATGTATTGTATCTTAATGAAGGGAGCATACAGCAGGAGAGTGGTATTATAAACTAATATTAATTGAGTAGCTGCTATGTGCTAGGCAATTTACATGCATGAAGAAGTAGAGAAAGCATCTGGATGCTTCTGTTGGCTAGAGGTCAGCAAACCTTTGCTGTAAAGGACTATATAAGTAAATTTGTGGACCACATAGTTTCTCTATTTCTCCTCTTTTGCCTCCTCCTTCTTCTTCCCTACCTACACCTTTTTAAAATGTAAAAATCATTATAAGCTTGGAGCAGTACAAACCAGATTCGACTGTTAGGCCATGGTTTTTCTATCCAGCCTCAAAGATGAAGCTGAATTTGCTTGCCTATATGTTAAAAAGGTAGGGTGAGCTTCAGAAGGCAATTCATCGGAGTTCGTACTCCACTCCACTGAGACTGAGACCCTCTTTGTATTGGATCTATCCTCAGGCTTCTTCCCTTATCATTACAAGATGACTGTAGAACAACTAGGGTTCCGTGCTTCCTTATTCCTGTTTGACAGATGGTGTGGTGGGAAAGAGGGCCTCTGATGGTAAAACAAAGCACAAATCTTGAGCATCACTCTGATTGGACAGTCTTAGCATTATTCACATCCTAAATTGATTTCTGAGACTAGGAATTTATGGCACTGATTGGTTTAGACAGGAGTTGCATGAACTCTCAAGGATTGTGTGGTAGGAGAGATGGGGTTATCTGTAGGTCCAACGCATTAGTCTGAAATGGGTCCTGAGATGTTGTATTCTTAATGAGCTTCCAGGTTATGTTGACAGTTTCTAGTCCATGGGCCAGACTTTAAGTAACAAGATTTATCTAAACCTGAACAGCATAACTACAAAATAATGAGGGATTGATAGAATAAATGTTGGGGAGAGAATTATAATGCCCAGAAATTTTTAGTTATATGTTCTGTAACTGTTGAAAATAATGCATGTACAATGTGTGAGCTAGAAACAGGATATGAATAATAGCTATTGCCAAGATTTTATAGTAAGCAGGGCGTTTATCATAATATAGAGAGGAAAAAAATTAGAACTTCCAGGTCAACCCTGGGGAGGCATGGAAAGGTTAGAGATAGATGTGGGAGACGAATCCAGGAGGAGAGACAAATATATGAACCACTTATGTGATCACACTTTTACTTGTGAATGCTTGTGAAAACTGAAACAAGGAGACTAATTTTCACGTGGAGTAAGGCAGAGGTATAGGCAAAGGACACTGAAGTGTGCAATTGTCTCAGGGATTGTGGGATGCACCGGCTCGAGGGACTGGGGAGTTCTCACAGCCCAGGGAAAGCAACCCATTTTTCTAACGTCCCAGTTACACACCCATATATCTGGTATTTTGTTAATCACCCCAGCAACTTTGTGGGTTGGATATTATCATCCTCATTTTTAAAATGAGGAAACTGAGTCTCTGAGATATTAAAGAACCTGCCCAGGGTTTCAGAGAAAGCAGATTAGAAATTTGATTCCCAACTGGTCCAACTCTAAAACCCATACTCATTTGATTACACAAGTTATTTTCAAAAATAATTGAGGAAAAAAAGCTCCAAAATAACCTTTTGAAGAATGAAATAGTAGGTGGGTCCAGTGGTGGCTTAAGAATTTCCATATGGAAGAGGTTTGGGGGCAACAGCCTGTTTGCAGGTATGTCGGGGCTAGAGGCTTGTCTTGAGGCTGTGTTTACATAGCTAGCACACTATTTTTACTTAGGTCATATGGTTATTTGAGGTATTTTTTTGGGAGCCTGCTAAATCCCCTCCAACCCACTTTTTCATGGTGTTCCCATGTGGGACCTCAATACATAACAGAGACAGTATTGAGCTTCTTTCTTGCTGTCTCTGAAGCATCTCTAAGGAACCTTAAAGTGAAAGCCACTGAAGTGTATACTTCCTGTTACTCCTAATTTTATAAGTGAGGAAACTGAAATCCAGAGGTTTAAACTGAATTGTCAAATCAGTATGGAGGTATCTCAAAAAACTGGAAATGAAACTACCTTATGACCCAGCAATTCCACTCGTAGGTATTTATCCAGAAAAACCCAAGACACTAATTTGAAAAATATATGCACCCCTATGTTCACTGCAGCACTATTTACTAGTCAAGACTTGGAAACAATCGAAATGCCCATCGGTAGACAAGTGGATTAAGAAACTGTAGTACATTTACACAATGGAGTATTACTTACCTATAAAGAAGAAGGAAATCGTACCATTTGCAACAATATGGATGGACCTAGAGGACATTATGCTAAGTCAAATAAGTCAGAGAAAGACAAATGCTATATGATCTCACTTATATGTGGAATCTAAAGAACTGAATAAATGAGTAATTTAAACAGAAATAGTCTCAGAGACACAGAGGAAAAACTGAGGGTTGCTAGTTGGGAGGGGGTGGGGATGAAGGAGAAGGGGAAGGGATGAGACATACAAATTGGTAACTACAATATGGCCTCAGGGATAGAAAAGACAGTCTGGGAAATATAATCAATAATGCTGTAAATATTTTTTAGGGGGCCAGATAGACTCATGTCTTGTTAGGGAGACCACTTCATAGTGGTGTAGAGGCCTGACCACTGCACTGTATATCTGAAGCTGCCATTGAATAATATTATATGTCAACTATAATTTTATATACATATAGTCACGGGACGTGGAGTAGAGTGTGGGAATGGAATCAATAGAATTGTAATAGATATGCATGATATCGAGAGTGGGGGGCAGTGGATGGGGGAGGGGGTTTGTCACTTTGTGAGGGGTGTAAAGGATAACTATTGCATTGTTTTGTACACCTGAAACTAATAATAATAATAATAAAATAAATTGAATTGTCTAGGATAACACAGCAAGTTAGCAACAGAGTGACTCCAAGAACTATTAAACCCAAGTGCTTAGAGAGAGATCAATTTCTTCAATTTGTGTTTAAAGCACAGATAAAAATTAAGACAATTGCCTCAAATGTTAAAGCATTTTGAGGTTTGTGGAAAGTAGATTTTTTAGATTTAGAATTCACTTTCTCCATAGAAGCAGTATCAGATGAGGCATAATGGCTGCAACGTTTCTCTTAGTATAGTATAGTTTTATTGTTTATTTTTGTTTTACAGTGTTTTGGTTATATTATTAAAATTTTGAAGATTTGGTTAATGTTTTACCAGAACAATGTTACTTTTCTTTAAAATATTTCATTTTATATGAGTAACCACATTCTTAGTTATAACTAATACTACATATAGATGTCAAATTTTTGCCAGCAGAACGTGTATCTGAATTTAGGTTAAATCAATAACAGGTTAAAAGAAATTCACTGTACATAAGAATTTTTTCTTTTAATGCATTACATAAATTAAATGACACATGTGTCTATGTTATTGTGATTTTATAACTGTCAATTATATTGCTGTTAATTGCCAGTAGGGCCTTGTTATAAAAGAGTCTTTTAAAAATATTGAAGAATAACTTCATGTGAATTCAGTATTGACTCTGCCTTCTATTAGGCTTTTAGCCAAAATGTGACTCAATAGGGTGAATACAGTAGCTGGAGCAATATAATAGCTTCACCCTTGGAAATCCTTGGGAATAAAATGGTAACCACAAGGGCAAAGGGGCACGTCTTCACAACAGTGCCTTTCATTGGTCCAGACGGTCAACTAAAGGACAACACACAATGTTGCAGGCTAGATCTATAATTCTAATGGCTCAACTATTTGGCAGGAAGCATCATATACATAAAAAGTCGTGAGACTAAAATAAAAAATATTCATGTTACCGAAATCTTAGTTCCCTAGATAGAAAAAATAAAAGACTGAACACGGATTGCAGAGAGAGAGAGAGAGAGAGAGAGAGCACGCACAAAGGAGAGGGGAGGGGAGGAGAGCAGAGGAGAGAGGAGGGGAGAGAAGGGAGAAAAGGGAGAGAGGGGAAGAGGCTAGAAGGTGTTGTAGTTATTTGGACTTCTGTAAGGTGGTTCAAAATTACCTTCCTCACAGTTTATTTGTATCTGTGAGTTCTGTTCCTCACTTTTTCTCCACATTCATCACGAGAATAAGCACAGCACTGGATCTATTGGCATAAGTGAAAAATCGCATAAGTTCTTCTCTTAATACATGCTCTGAAAAACATGCTTTTTCTTTCATTATTGAATTAGGGATTCTTGTTTTTCATAATTAGGAAAAAACTACTCATTTATTTTTTTTCCAGGTATATTAGAAGCTATAGTAAATGAGAGGACTACCTTGTCAGTAATAGGGTATTTACTTATAGAACATAAGCATTTTTTATTTGAAGGTTTCAGGTTTCAAATATTTATTTGTATAGCTCCCTCATAATATGGGAAAATAAATATAGTAAATTGGTCAGATATGCTATGGATAGACAATTTAGGGATTATTTATGTTTTTTAATTTCTTGATTTACAGCTTCAAGTCTTCTTCTTTTCTCCAGAATCAAACACGATTCATATGATACGAATCAATCATCAGTTCACACAAAACAAAATAAAAAGCCATCACTTTAAAAGACTTCCCCCCTAGATCTAAGGCTGGATGTGTTTGTATGCCTACAGCTCCTAATGCCTTTCTCCGTTTTCCATTTTAGCTGAAGGGGATCAAAATGTGCCACTTCAGAATATGCCATTTTGGCATAAGGATTATTTTGAGTTGAAGGGGATTAAGAAACTGCCGACACATGAGGAACTTTGTGCATTTCCCCTATCTGCCTAAAACAGGACACAAGGTTCCCATTGTGCAGGTGTGCCCCCCCTTCCCTGCCCTGAACCGGGAGGAGGAGAACAACAACCCTTACTGCAGGGGGCAGAGAGTGGACACTGGCATGAGTCTCTAAAAACAAACCTTGCTAACGTAACTCTTATCTTCTATTCCTTTCCCCTCATATATTAACTCCCAACAATTTACTTCCCTGAAAAGCCCAAATCCCCTCTCTTTTGTCTTGTTACTTCTCCACATCTTTTCACCCTTTGCTAAGATGGTATATAAGGCCCAGATTCTAACCACTCCTTTGATTATTCATCATTGTATTAATCTGTGTTTATGCTCATTATACTTGTAAATGAAGTTTTTATTTCCTTCCTGTTAATCTGGTCTTTGTCAGTTGTTGTTGTTGTTCTTCTATGATGCTTAACTAGAAAGCTTAGATTTCTATTAGACAATAAAGTTTGTTGCTTATTTGTCCTGGATAGTTCTATGTGATCAGTCTGGCTAATGTAAAACCCTAGATATGATACATTGGTCACTAATTATATAGATTTTTAAAACTAAAACCTAAAATAAAAGCTTAATACTATATTCGGTGAATTCAAAGACCATATATAGGGAAATAATATTTTTTGGCTATATTAAACTATTTGCACACCCCTCTCTCCTCCTGCCCCAACTGGGAACTAACCATCTTGATTATCCTTTTCAACATGATAAATGAGAGCATTAACTGAAGAGAGACTGAGTCGGTGAACCTAATGTGAGGAATAACGTGTGGATTAGTAACATGGAGATCTGGGTTCTGTTTGATTCCTTCTGATGGATTCAGGGAACTGGGCATTGTGTGGACCTGGAGGTCAAGGACAGGATTTGTATTCAAGAATAGGGTGGTGGTGGTGGTGGTAGGGGCTGAAGTTCAAGGAGGAGAAGCAGTCCTCAACCAGTGCACCTGTTCAGGAAAGTGAGATAGGTAAGGGAAGAGAGTGCACTGAGAAATCAGGAGTTCTGAGAGTGCAGAATAGTAGAGTGGATAGTGGGAGGTAGGCTTGGAGAATGATAGGGGGAACAAGTAGGTTTGTGGCTTGGACCAGCATGCTAAATTGATCTAATGGGTTATAAGCAGGGGTGACACATGCTAGTATTGGTCTTATGTCCTGTGTGGTTTTGTCCATATTTCCCTTTTCATGAACATTTATCATTTCAATTAAGTTTTCATCTCTGTAAAAATCAGATTACTAAACCTCTTTACAATTTCATTCAGTGATTCCAGTTGATTTTTTTTGTTTCTTCTATTGATTTTATTTTATTTTTTTATTAGTTTCAGGTGTACAAAGCAACATAATAGACATTGACGCCCCTCACAAAGTGATAACCCCCTCCGCCTATCTACTACTCCTCTGACATTATATATAACTGTTACAATACCATTGACTCTATTCCCTATGCTGTACTCCACATCCTGTGACTATATATATATATATATATATATATATATATATATATATACAAATATATATCTATATTTATAGTTGACATTCAATATTATTCTACTTCAGCTTCAGGTGTATAGTGCAGTGGTCAGGCACCAGCACAATCTATGAAGTGATCCTCTGATAAATCCAGTGCCCATCTGGTATCCTACATAATGCAGTTGATTTTTGATAGAAGAGGGACTCTTTTTTCTTTCTAAATTCAACTTTAATCATTAAGATACACTAGAGATATAGAGGAAACTGAACAGACAGAAACTTAGCAGGCAAACACCAGGTCGAATATTGCTTAAAAGAAGATTCATGTCAGTTTTAATTGTTTAGGGCAGTATTTCCCAAGCTGCCTCCAAAGGAACACTTGTATACATAAAAAGTACTCATTGAACTATATAGAGCTCTTTAATTCAAGACTCACCAGAATCATTATTATGCTAAGTAATATCATATTCAGTATTGAAAAAATTTATTTCTTGAGGTCTTTCTCATACTGAAGTTTAACAGAGCCATTAAAATCATGTTAACTCAATATGGGATCAAGAGAAGATAAGAAATTATTTTCCAAATAATTTTTGTTCCCCCCTTTCCCAGATGATTATTTGTAGGTGAAAGCATCAGGAGGATAATACCAAGTGTTTAGTGGTAAATTACCTTGGCATGTATTGAAGTTAAAAGTCACCTCAGATCACGATGTGGAGAAGTGATTCCATTCTGATTGGACATCTGTAGAACTTCGAAAGTTCTTGCAGCCAGAAAGCTCTTGGGAATTCTGACTCCTAAGATTCTCAAGGTCTCACCTCCTTGGGCCAGCTTATTTTCTTTCATCTTAGTTCAGTCACTGGAGATATTAGAAATGAGCACCTTTCCCCAGTGCAGATTTCCTTTTTTATTCTTCTTCAGAAAGGGCCTTTGGTTTTTATCCTGATGGGTGAAATGGTTTTCTAACTCTAGTAGAAGGTTGGCACTAAAGCAGGAATAAAAAAGGAATCGCTTTCTCTCTAAACTTGCACTGCTAGTTGACCAACAAATAATCCTGTGTTTGGGTATTTTCTCCAGAAGGGCCAAACCACTGTGAATTCCAAATCAATTTTGCTCTGTGAAGGAACACTGTTAATAAGAAACTCTTGAAAGGTTTGGCTTTTCCTCTTTGCCCATTAACAACAAAGTAACACCTACTGACTGAATACAGTTGGACAGTTTTGTATTTAAAATATTATAAAATAAATTCTGTTTTCTGGCTAATTTAGTGGAGGTCTAACTATTGTTTATTGATAACAATTTAATCTACAAATTATAAATAGGTGTTTATTGACATGTCCAAGAAAACATAATTATATACTATTTAAAAAAATAACATTTACTATTGGGGAAAAAAGGGAACCCTCCATGGTCCCTTATTCCTTTAAAAAGTAAAGAATACCTTTAAAACCTTCTAATAGCTTTTCTTTTATTAGTAGCTGAAAGAAATCTCAAGGAGAGGTGGATACTTTAAAAATAAAAGGAGCAACATGAAAAGGTGCTCATCTTTCTGAAACCTCTATTGTTCATTAATGCCTAATGTTAGACATTAAAGGTTTGTGTGTTCATCATCATATTTTATTGAAGTTGGTAATAATTTACTTATTATCTACAATGGGTTTCTGAAAAATATTTCTTTTTCCATTAAGGATTTCATTTTCAGCGTTTGCTTGTCAGTTAAATCCTCACATCATTAATGTATCTTCTCATCATAGGGAAAATTGAATATTCATGCCTAGCTCAAATCACTGTTATTTTGGCCTCTTACTTTTTTTTTCCCCTTGAAAGTGTAGATTGTTAACCCATCACTTTGCAGTTAAGATTGTTAAATTTCCTGAGACTGCTTTGGTTTGTCAGTGTAACTTGAAGTTTACATTTGGTTATTTTTCCTGCTTTTGACCTTGACCAGGTTTGGGCATGTTGTTCAACCTTTTGCTCTTTGTTAGCTACTTTATTAACTCTTTTGTAATGATCCAGATCCCAGATTGATGCTATTTTAATCCTCAAATGGTGACTTCCATGCTTGCATGAATACCAAATAAAACCTTTTAATGATGGTCATCCTCTCAAATGCCCAACCTTCACCAAGGAATTAATTTCCTTGTCTGAAAGACACACGAAGGGTATTTTTAGATGGTCAATCTTGGATTAGATGATCTCTCAAGCCCTTTCCAATCATAGGATTCTAGGATTCCATTTATTGATTTATCTCACTTTAGGCGAATCAACACTGACCAGGTTAGTCTTCAAACACATATTTTTGAGGTCAAAGACTACATGTTTTAAAATCTGTATTATGGCAGGATAGAATTCGTGTCTTCCCCCAGCCCCACCCTGTACTGGTTCATACCCATCTGCCTTCTGAGGCCAGGTTCAGATTGAGCTAAGAAAATAGTAAGAGGCCTTTGGTAATGCATCATGAGGGAAAAGAAAAGAAAGAAGGCTATTTTTGCATAATAACTCACAGGAGTTATGATATTCTGAGACCTGATGACACTTAGCATTTTAAAAGTCTGATTGTCTTCTAGCTGCTTGGTTTTAAATCATAATCACTGAATGAAGCCTTTCTTAATCTCCTTCAAAAGAAAAAACCCAACCCTAAGGGATAAATAAAAAAGCCAAACTTTCTCAAATTGGATGAAACATTGACAGCTAGTGCAAGGTTGAATAGGAGGCGATAAGAAGGTAGGCTGAGGGGGAGGGTGGGTGTTGGTGGGAAGCAGATAGATTTTAAGGAACTACAGGAACTTAAATGTCGTGGAGGAGTGAGGGGAATGAGAAGATAGAGGATGCAAGCCCTCTGCAGAGCAGATGCTGTGTGGTTGCAGTATATGACTTGAGCCTGAATATGCCTTGGGATTTTATATGTGTTATTGCTTAGTTAACAATAAGATATTATTTTCATAATGGTTTATACAGTTTTGGCTTTCTGTGAGGGCATAATAAGGGGGTTACGTTGATAATATGCAATATTCATTTAGGAGGTGCTTGTGCTAAAACATATATAGTGTCCATGATGATTGTCAAGCTTCAGAAGGTAAGCTCCTAAAAAATAAGCATCCTATAGAATATACTATTTATGAGTCTCAGTCAGTTAATCCAGTTCTCACTTTGCATTACTCCCTGATGGCACACAGATTGTTTCAGGTCATACTTAGCCATTTAATGGTTGACTTACTATCAGAGAGTTACTTGAGAAGGCCACAGGGCAAGAGAGAGCCTAATTAATATTAAACATCAACAATAATTTAGGCTTGTTTTCATAAGTTGCCTGGTAAAGGAACATGCCAGCCCTGGGTTATCAGTATGAATTAATGGTGGCTTCTTGTGCTGCTGGCCAGAATCATTATACACTGTTTAGCATACAAATTATTATGGATAATATTTTTGATATAGTAGAACTTGACTCATTCATTTCACTAATCTGCAGATTCAATAATTCTCAAACCAACCACAGCCGTCTCTCCTCTCAGTAAAGTTTATTAATAGCAGGGAGCTGTCATGAAATCTCATATTGCAAAGAATTCATTACTTCTACAAAAGATGCCAGAGTACATTTATTGGTCTATTACCAAATAACCTAATAAAAAATTAAAATGCAAGTCTATTTATCAGGTAGAAAGAACAGTATACTTTTTTGTGATATGACATCATAGCAGTTCATCCTGTCTGTATGCAGAGAAAGTACTTACACTGGTTAATTTGCTTTGGTCTTTAATAAGGCCCTTCATTAGTATGATAGTAAAACTTTATTAGAACACTTGAGTAGTAAAAGAATTGTTACATTACTAGGAACATTCAGCAAAAGTAGAAAGAATGCTAAGTGTCTCAATGGGTAGAACAAACAAGATTATTACTTATGTGCCTAATTTTTATGTCTCCACTCTTCCTAACAATCCAATATAATTTCTTACCAAATTTACAGTTCATAAAACAGAACAAACTAAAAAAGAATCTATAAATGGCAAACTTTTCCATATAAACGATGGGTTAACTATCTGGAAAAAAAAAACCGGCCAGAATAACAGTGATTTGAGCTAGGCATGAATATTCAATTCTGCCTAGGATGAGAAGTTACATTAGTGATGTGAGGATCGACAAGCAAATGCTGAAAATGAAATCTTAATGGGAAGAGAAATATTTTTCAGAAACCCGTTGCAGATAATAAGTAAATTATCACCAATTTCAATAACACATAATTACTGCATGCCTGCTAATTAATTATATGCTACTTGAACTTTGGCTGAACAATAGTATTTCTGTGTAACCCAATTCAAAAATTCACAATTTGGGTGTTTACTGTGTGTATCCTTTGTACAGATATCTTAGTTAAGATTGAGAAGGAATCCATCTCCTTTCTAAGAGCCCACCATTTTGCTTTAATAAATTGAAGAAAGTGCTAAGTAACTGCAGCAATACCACGTTCATTCAGCAAATATTTATGGAGGAAAAAAACACAGAAAACTGGTGCCCCTCTACCACCTGAAAAGATTGAGTAGAAAATCTCAAGGGATGTATAAAACAAATAGACAAACTAACAAACAAAAAACTCCTAGAACTAGTGTGTTCAGCAAGGTCACAATATACAAAATCACAAAGTTAACATACAAAAATAAATTGTATTTCCATATACTATGAATAAAATGTGAAAACTGAAATAAAAAATACAATGACACTTAAAATCACTTTAAAAAAGAGAAATACTTAGTTGTAAATTTAACAAAACATGTTCAGGACTTTTATGTAATAAACTACAAAATACTGATGAAAGAAATCAAAGAAAATCTAAATAAGTGAAAGGATTTACTGAATTCATGGACTGGAAGACTAATATAAATTCTTTCCAAATTGATATACTGGTTTAATGCAATTCCTATCAAAACCCTAGTAAGATTTTTTTGTAGCTGTAGACAGGATTTTTTTTTCTAAAATTTATATAGAAAGACAAAGATGCTTTTATAGCTAAAACAATTTTGAAGATGAATAAATTGGGAGGGATCTTTTTACCAATATCAAGAATTATTACATCACTACAGTATTTAGGACTGTAGGATATAGGCAGTGGGACTTCTGGATCAATAGAGCAGAACAGAAAGCTCAGAAATAGCCCCACAAAAATCCTAAGGCCAAATGATATTTGACAAAAATGCAAAAACAGTCCATTTTCAACAAATGATACTGGACAAATTGGGTATCCATAGGTAAAAATATGAACTTTGCCCTAATCTCACACCTAAAAAATTAAGACAAAATAGATCATAGATTTACATGTAAAATATAAAACTATAAAACTTTTGGATGATAAAATAGGAGAAAAATTTTGAGACCTAAGGCTTGGTAAAGAGTTCCTAGACTAAAAAACAAAGAATACTAAATGGAACTTCATTAAATTTAAAAGTGTTTGCTTTGTGAAAGACTCTGTTAAGAGGATGAAAAGACAAGGAGAAAATATTTGTTAACCATACATCTGACAAAGGATTCATATCGGGAATATGTAAAAACCTCTCAAAACCCAATGGTAAAAAAATTCAAACAATTCAACTAAAAAATGGGTAAAAGACATGAACAGACATTTCACTGAAGAGAATAAATGGACTACTAATAAGTACATGGAAAGATATTGAACATAACCAGGCATTAGGGAAATGCAAATTAAGACCACAATGAGATATCACCACACACCTATTAGAACAGCGAGAAAAAAAATAGTGACAATACCAAAAATTGCCTAGGGTGAAAAGAAACTGGATCACTCATATATTCCTGTTGGAATTGCAAAATTGTACAACGATTTTGAAAAATAATTTGGTATAATAGTTTTTAATAGACATGCATTTGCTCTATGACTCGCCAATTCCAGAGAAATGAAAACATGTCCACAAAAAAAGTTGTACATGACCATTCATAGCAGCTTTATTTGTCGCAGTCAAAAAGTGGAAACAACCAGACTGGCTCTAAGTAGCTGAATGATGTAACAAATACCCATACTATGGAATACTGCTCAGCAACAAATAGGAATAAACTACTGATACAACTACTCCAGTGGATCTCAAAGACAATATGCTGAGTGAAAAAAAGTCAACCTCAAAGGGTTACATTAAACATATGCTTGAATGTATAAAATTATGGAGATGGGAAGCAGACTAGTGGTTGCCAGAGTTTGGGGGTGGAGGGTGGGGGTTGAAGGGTGTAGGTATGATAACTAAGTGGTAGCTTAAAAGAGATCTTGTGGTAATAGAATAGTTTGATATTGTGATTGCAGTGGTAGTAACAAAAATTTACACTTACATGTACCTGCAGGCTTGTTGTCCTTAACTTCATCCTCAAAAAGCTTAGCCAAAGTGCTCTAAAATGCATTTAGTCCTGGTTACCCATTGCTACAGGAACATTTGAAGCCCTTTAACTTGCCAACCAAGGTTCCTGGTGATCTGGTCTCTGCCAACTTTTCCAGTTTAACTCTTCTCCACAGCCTGACTCATGTTTGTTACACTGATTCATATCTGCATGCCCTTACTCATGCTCTGTCCTCTGGCCTGAATGTTGTCTTTGCTTGGAGTACTTATACATATCCTCTTATCATTTTTTTTTTAAGATTTTTTTATTGGGGAATTGGGGGAGGGAACAGCGTTGGGGAATCGGGGGAGGGGAACAAGCAAGTTGCTGTCCTTTTTGTTCTTCAGTCTAGTTGTGGAGGACGTTGCTTCACTGGTCCATGTTGATATTGTGATCATTGCACTCTTCCCCGGGTGAGGGAGATTGGTCACCGGCCATTGGATGGCCGTTCACGGCAGCTCACGCTGGCTGCCAGCCATTCACTGTAGCTCACAGCAGCCCACTGCAGCCTATGCCGTCGCTGGTGACTCACAGCAGCCCAGCTCCAGGTTGAGCTGTTGTTCACCATCTTAGCTGTAGAGGGTACAACGTCACTGGCCCATGTGGGATCTGAACCAGGGCCTGCTGCTCAGCACTCGCACTCCCAAGCCAACTCTTAACCAATGAGCCACTCGGCCGGCACCTACATATCATATCCTCTTATAATCCTCTTATAATTTTTAAGAATCAATTCAAGCCTTTCAGGAAACCTTCTCTGACCCTCTTAGGCTAGGTCTGGTTCCCATCTCTATGCTCCCCAAATTGCATTATCACTTAGACTGTGCCTATGGTGTAAATTTAGTCTTGCTTTATAAGTAGAGAACTGGATTAAATTATCTCAAGGCCTTTCTAGGTTTGTTTTTCTATGAATCCATAAGATACCTTGGGTCATCTGGTGTTTCTCATTCATCATTCATTGAAATTCAATAAACATTATTTAATTGCTTCTGCATAGGAATTATGTTAGGAATGGGAGATGCACAAAATAAGTGGGGCATGGCTGTTGCCTTTACTTACATCAAAGTATATGACATGCATTCTATATCTGTGGTCAGATGGGGAAAACAGGACAAGACTCTCTTGAGTAAATCAGCAACCTGATGTTGTTGTGTTAGCATCCCATGAGCCCCGGAGAAGTGCCGTGTTGCTGAGTTGGGCTGTGGGGGAATTCCTGTTGGTGCAGAGGTTTCCTGTGGTCAGCATAACCCTGTCACTTGCATCCTCCAGAACGCATGAAGCCATAGACTTTTAGAGTCAGTTTGTGCTGGTCAATTCATCCTGAGCATTTCAGCAGTAAGACTGGCTACAGGGTGAGCCAGTTGGAAATGTGAGCTTTCTCAATGGCACTGTCCACAGCATAATAAAAGAGCTTTCTGAAGAGCGAGAAGGGTTCATGGCATAGTCAGTTGGTAAAGTCAGCACTTCAATTTTTTCTATCATCAGAAAATCACCCTGCTAGCTTTCTACCATCATTTTCCCTTTTCCCCAACTTGATTCTAAGCATTACTCTGTTTTTATTGTTATTTTGGTTGTAAAGGATTAGGAAATGTTACAGTAAAATGTTGTAGGAACCATAGAAGACTGAAAGTGCTTAGTATAATACCCGGTCCTTTGTAATATTAAACAATCAGTGCGCAGAAACAAAAAAGGGTGTCTTTGCAATTTTGTTAGATATCAAAAGAACCCTTAGAAGACAAATTGAAGAAGCAATGCTGCCTCTCTCTTTATAATATGACAAAGAGCTAATTCAGCTTCTTTAACAGAAACTCAAATAAACCCAACCCTTTCAAAAAGCCTTTATATTCAATGTAAAGGAAAATGTGTCTTCAAATCCTAAGAGTTCAGCTTCCACTGGTTTCAATGGGAGCTGTACTTTCAGAGCCAAGGGCTAATTTTGGTCTGTGTATTTCCCCAATAAGTCCTCTTGGGTGATCATTTTAGCTTCAGCAAAGTGTTTCCTCTAGGTATAAGAGCCAGTGTTTAAAACTTTAAAGCAATGCCAATAGGCCAAAATCTAAATCAATATTCTGTAGAACAAATAAAGAAAAAAGAGATTTAGGCAGCAGGCACATGGTATGTGCTCCAATTCCCTTGTAGGCAGATCAAGGAGGTTTCAACAAGAACTTAAAATAAAAGCCTAAAAATCAGATGTTAACAAAACTATTCTCTCCCCTTCAGTGAGAAATGACTGCTTAGGTTTCAGATCAAGACACTGGGGTCACGAAGGGAAATACAATTGTGTAGTGTCAAGTGAGATTTAAAGGGCAAAAAGGATTCAGATCAATAAGCAGCATCTTATTTATCTTCCTCATTGCCAATTATTTTAACAGAGTTTGTTCTGACTTTGTTCAGCTTTTAGGTATATTACTTTGGTTCATGTAGTAGTTTATATGGAAATTGCATGGTATGAATACAGAGTTCTCTCCTTTTCTCCACCCTCCCTTTCTCCTTTCAACTCCCCCTTAGAAGTCCCCTTACGAATAACATTTGTGGGGAGGACAGCTTGCCTGTTGATCTCTAGGGCTCTGAGATTACTTATTATCTTTTGCCCTTTGAGAACCTTGAGTGATTCTAGCTTCAAACTGATGACTAGAAGGAAATACTATATTGAAAGGACATCAGAAAGCAAGTTCATCACAGGCCTAGTTTATCATAATGTTTGGCTTCACTATAACAGCAATTGGAGATGTCGTGGAAGGAAAAACAAACCCCAGGTATGCATAGGACCTTTAATATTCTTTAAAAGAGTTTTGTATAAATTGGTTTAATTGCTGAGATGCCGAGTGCATTTTATTATGAGGAAAATTAACCCTTTAAGAATATTTCATAGTAACTGTAGCCATAATAAAAATAAGTGGAATTTGTAGAGTGACTGACAACAGAGCATATTTTTACATCTATGATTTCATGAACCTCTGAAGCAGTTTAAAAAGGGATTCTCAGTTTTTCTCAAGATGTATTTCTAATAAATACGTACAAAAGTTCAAACAATCATTTAAAAAAAAAAGTGAAAAAGGAGTATCCAGTGAGGAAAAACTAGGGAGGCCTGAATTACAAACTAACCACTGTTAAAATAGACAGTGATATATCGGGGGTGCCAAAAAAGTGTATACACATGACTTGTAGTCATCTTTTGTTATCGATATGTATTGAGTATTACAATTTTAATATAGTTTTTGCCTTTCTTAAAATGCGTGTACATTTTTGGCACCCTGTGTGTGTGTGTGTGTGTGTGTGTGTGTGTGTGTGTGTGTATAGCCACAATTTTTTAAAAAATGAAAGAAAAATGCAGTGATTTGACTTCAAGTTGCAGAAAATATATCACAGCAATATCTCAGGTGATGGATCCTCCCTGAATAAATAAGGGTTACTGGCTCACTGAAAAGGTGTCATAGGTACCCCATATTCTGAATCCATTGTCCTTTCTATTTCCTCCTCCTGTGGAAACTGAGAATTTCCTGAATTTCTTAGCTCTACTGTGAGATACTATTATGCTACTCAATAAGAAAATGCGTGTGACAGTGCTTAAAAATGTGAGTTATTTTTTATTCTAGATGATATCTTGTACCATTTTCAGAGTATAATTCTAGTGCTTTTTGAAGATTTTACTTTCTTCCCTTTTTCACCTCTAGATTTGTATACTGTGTTTGGTGTTATAGAGGCTATACAAAAGTGTCAAGTTCCATTCCTAGTGTAAAGGAGTTTGTTGCCACATTAAAAACAGGAATATATACACATGAAATGCTAAATTATAAAATAGCATACGCCTGAAGACGTAAAAAATTAGTAAGAAAAATCAGAGGAACTATGTGGGAATGGAATAGCTATTGAGGGCTATATAGAGGTTTCTAGATGGTTTTGATAGAGGAAATGAAGAAAGCACTGATACAGGGGTGGATGAGGGGGTGGAAATGATACTAATGGAGAAAGGAGGAGGCAAACGTCACCACTTAATAAGACACGGCGGCAATAGTAATGAACATCTTCATGAGACACAGGTTGACTAATCTGTTGGTTAGCTTGACAGGAGAGACAGGTTTGTGTAAAGGGGTTAATGAGAACCATGGCTGAAAAGAAGGTTGGGGTCCAGCTCTGGAAAACAAAACATTAAGCTATGGAGTTTGACAATTCTTTGGCAAGATGAGCAACTTAGGTTTCTGAGACGGTATATGACTTGGTGAAAGAAGTATTTTAGGCAAATAAATCTGGAAGGAATGTTCAGAAGTGGGTTAGACTAGTAGTTAGAGAGCAATTAGGAAGCCAGGCATTAGGTGATATAGGTCTAGGCATTTTCCAGCTATGCACAAAACCCACATATTTCTGTGTTTTGGAAACATTAAACTCCCCAATGTTCCCCAAGAGTCCATCAGTCTCAATAGTTTTAAACCAAATGGGAAACTGAAAATTTGCTATAGAGATGATGGATGTATCTACATCATTAACTAAATAAATGTAACTGTGTAGAGGCCAACTTAACTGAAATGTAGGTTTGTACTGGATAGGAAGAGCAGATACTCTATATAATCCTTGAAGAATGTAAGTAAAAATCATTACCTTATCTAGGAGGGAAAGGATGTGGGGAGACTGACCATACTTGCCTCGGTTGGATCCTCTTTACTTTGCCTCAGGCCTTGGCTTTCCATGGATTCCTCCAGTCTGGATTGCCTGACTCCTTAATTCCTTCAGCGGACCGCTTGTCATTGAATGAAGACTTCATGTTGCCTTTCCTGAGAAAACAGAGGGGCAGCCAATCAGTGCGCTGGCCTACAACTTGGTTAACTGGCAGCACATGGCTTCTTGTTTACTTTTCTGGGACTGGTTTTTTCAAGGAATTACTACAGAGGAGTTTAACTAAACAGGAGCCATGGCTTTTCTAAATGTTGGTGAAGTCAAATTCTACCGAACTTTGGGATTAGTAGCAATCTGGGTGCATTTTCCTTTTGGTAGTTATTATACTCTCTGCATTTCTATTTTTTGTGGTCCTTATTGTTCCTAAATGTCTCCTTAAGTTAAGATGTTGTTTAGTACTTGGTAAAGCTGGCAGACTCTGACATTACATGCTGTATTATTCATTGTTTGGTGACTAGACTTCATATCTGTGGTAAAAATAAACATGATGCCTCTCAGCTTACTTCAAATCCATTCAGTACTCTTGTGAATAGCTTCCTGTAACTGTGTGACTCCCTTTAAAGAATGTATGAGGAAGAGGGAGGAGAAGTCGGGGGAGGATCAGGCTCAACCATGAACTATGTGACATAATTTTCAGAAGCAAGCTGAACAGCAGCTTTAATTTACAGGGAAGTGTAGCAATCGCCTGAGTGGTACTCTAAACATAAAGAGTTATTTTTTTCTTCGACAACTCGTTTTCCTTCCCATTCTGTCATCTGGAAGCAGTCAGTGTTATGTTTAGACATCACAGGTGAAAACCAGGTTGTAATTCTTCTCATTAAGATGGAAGAACCGATTTCTGGCCATGTTGGTTTTAACTTTACTTCAGAAACGGACCAGTAGGTGTTGCTATGCTAGCACTAATGTGGGCTCTATAAAA
Organism: Hipposideros armiger; assembly: GCF_001890085.2. Taxonomy (NCBI): domain Eukaryota; kingdom Metazoa; phylum Chordata; class Mammalia; order Chiroptera; family Hipposideridae; genus Hipposideros; species Hipposideros armiger. Next base: position 1,224,948 of record NW_017731407.1, read on the forward strand.
ACTAACTGGTCACTCTGTGGTGAGTGGGTCCCCAAATAGTTCTAGTTTGTGTATTCCTTCTCAAAGATCAAAACACTGCTTCCAAATACTGAAAGTTGGATGGAGTTATTTTTGACTGCAAAAATAAGTTTTGAACTAAGAAGATCTATTCTGCCATGACAGTTCACGAGACCAGAAAATAATTTCATTGACTTTGCAGTACTTAAGGTATTTTGGCTGTTAGAGGAGCAGCAATAACAAATTTGTGTAACTGGAGAAAATATTATTTGTCTCCTTTACTCTTCCTAATTTTTGCATGTCATTCATAATACATGTTATCATTATCCCAGTGTCCCAGACCCACATTGAAGAAATGGCGGGGGGTGTGGGGTTGGAGGAGTTGGGGGGGGACTCTCTCTCTGCCTGGTATAAGCTTCTGGGCATAGATAACCTTTGAAATATGCTCTTGTCACACAAACAAGTGAATTTACACAAGACCCACAATATACCTCAGCATCTCAAGTATGTTTACACTGAAAAGTGTTTTCATATTCCTATGTATAGGCAGAAACAAATGATGTCCTTGTGTTAATCTCTGTAACCCTGCTGCCTGTACTAATTATTAGGCAGAAACAATAGTCACTATTACTTCTGTTTTTGACCTAAATTTGCAAAGCAAAAACTGAAAACTTAAAAGAAAAAATATTTGCAATTTCTGTATTCAAAGAGGATGTTCTTGAAAAAAAGAAAAAATTCAGATAATTGATTCTCAGGTAATAAGCCAACTATTTCAATGTGTGCTTTGATGGAAAAAAAGAATAGTTTGTATACATTATACTGCTTTTGCATCTGAAGTTTCATCAGTTGTACCAAGTATATGAAATTGAACAGTGAAAATATGAACCTGTCAGAGTCGGGTTTTTTTTTAATTGTTAAACACAGCAGAAACCTATATACTTCATATGAAGACTTGTGCTTTGATCTGAAAACACTGTTTAAAGAATGTGAATGTGTATTCCGATACACAGTGAAGAAAAAACAGAATAAGGGTCTACCAGGAGATAAGAGAGAATGCTGGGGAAAATGTGAAGCTGTTATATTTTTGTTTTTATAGTTGCAACTATTCAGTAATATAAAGCAATAACAGTTTATTGAGCCTTTAACAGGTAAGGCTGCATCACATGAGCCAAAGAGAACATGGATTTTTCTATAAATTGCTCAGTGCTCATTTAAAAATAATCTTTAACAAAATTGAAATAATTCTGTTGTAGAAATCTCTTAGCACTTTCTAAACAGCAAAACAATAAAGCATCTTGAAGAATAGGGTTCAGAACAGAGTAAATAAATCTAAACATTTTTTCATATTATTTTATAATGAATTTTTATTGATTTTTATAGCCATGATTGGCAATTTATGATCTTTTCTCCCCTGCCTTCTGCCCTCTCTCACTCCTTTCCTTCATGCTCTCATTTTTCCATCTTTCTCAGTGGTATCATTTGGTGGCAACTTTAGTGGATGTTAGATAGCTAAGTGAGATTGCACAAGATAAAAGAAAAACACTCAGTTTTTCTCCCTGTAGAGTTTCATTATAGAAATTCTCTGAAGTCGTGGGTGGTGAGTGTGAAAATGCAGAGATGTAGATTGGTTGGTAATCAACTCAATGTTTGTAGTAACCAGAGATGTAGCATTCTAATCATTCTCTATACCATCTCATGGAAGCTGGGTTTAATTCAGCTAAATGGTCCATGATACTGACTTCACTCCCCTTGAATTTGGTTTCTGCCCTCTGGTGAATTCTTTTTTTTTTTTAAGATTTTTATTGGGGAATTGGGGGGATGGGAACAGTGCTGGGGAATTGGGGAAAGGGGAACAGACAAGTTGCTGTCGTTTTGTTCTTCAGTCTAGTTGTGGAGGACGTTGCTTCACTGGCCCAAGTTGGCACCATCATTGCGCTTTTCTCTGGCGAGGCAGATCAGTCGCTGGCTTCTGGACGGCCGCTCACTGCGGCTGCTGGCCGCTCACGCTGGCTGCTGGCCACACACGGTAGCCCATGGCAATCCACTGCCACAGGGACTGCAGCCCATGCCGTCGCCGGCGACTCATGGCAGCCCAGCTCCAGGTTGAGCTGTTGTTCAGCATCTCAGCTGTGGAGGGCAGTGTCACTGGCCCTCATATGTGGGATCCGAACCGGGGCCCTCTGGCATCCCAAGCGAGTTCTTAACCATCGCGCCACTCGGCCGGCCCTGGTGAATTCTTAATCAGAATTCTTTACTATTTAGTAACTAAACGAAAATCTGTAAATTGTAGGCAACTGCATGATTTAATGCAATGATATATCCATAAGCATTGACATTACTCAGAGCCCTCCATGTAATGAACATTCTAACATAATAATAACAGTGTTAAGCTTAGGTATGGGAAAATAATTTGGTTAGATATAGACATATAGCATAAGGGAATGCTTGTCTTTATTTTTGAAGAAAAGATTTAAAATGTTGATGCTTTTTCTTAAATAAGTGCTGATTTAAAACGAGTTAGGTGTGAAACTTTCACTCAAATAATAATTAATTATATTTCTGAATTGATTGCTTAATATGTGCCAGATGTTTTGCTAAGCATTTTACATACCTTATTTCATTTAATCTTTACAACAATTTAATGAGGTATGTACTGCTGTTATTCACTTTTTACGTATCAGAAAACTGGGACTCAGAAAGGTTAAGTAACTTGCCAAAGGTCACACAACTACCTAGAGCAGGAGCTGGGATTCAAATCCAGGTATGCCTGACTCCAGAGATTGAGCTTTTTAAAAAAAAATTATTATTATTATTTTTTAGTTACAGTTGATATTCACTATTATTTTATAATAATTTCAGGTGTACAGCATAGTGGTTAGACATTGATATAATTTATGCACTGATCCCCTGATTAGTCTAGTACCCACCTGGCACTCATTGCAACATTATTGACTATATTCTCTATGTGCTACTTTATATCCCCATGATTATTTTGTAACTACTAATTTGTAGTTCTCAATCCCTCCATCTTTTTCACCCAGCCCCACAACCCCTCTACCCTCTGGCAACCGTCAGTTTGTTCTCTTTATCTATGAGGTCTGACACTTAAGTTAGCGAACTTGTTGCAATGATGTTGGTAACCTTTTTTGATATCAGAGGGATTATTCATTATGAATTTGTACCAACTGGACAAACAGTTAGCCAAGTTTACCATTTGGAAGTGCTGAAAAGGCTGCATGAAAAAGTTAGACGACCTGAACTTTTTGCCAACAATTCATGGCTTTTGCTTCACAAAAATGCACCAGCTCACAAGGCACTGTCTGTAAAGGAATTTTTAGCCAGTAAACAAATAACTGTATTGGAACACCCTCCCTACTCATCTGATCTGGCCGCCAATGACTTCCTTCTTTACTGAAGGTAAAGGAAATATTGAAAGGAAGACATTTTGGTGACATTCAGGACATCAAGGGTACTATGACGGCAGCTCTGATGGCCATTCCAGAAAAAGAGTTCCAAAATTGCTTTGAAGGGTGGACTAGGTGCTGGCATCAGTGCAGAGCTTCCCAAGGGGAGTACTTCGAAGTTGACTGTAGTGATATTGAGCAATGAGTTATGTAGCACTTTTTCTAGGATGAGTTTGCGAACTTAATTGTAAGACCTCAGATGAATCTGTTTCTGTTTTGTTTGTTAGTATTTTTTCTTGTTCTTTTAGATTCCACATATAAGTGAAATCATGTGGTATTTGTCTTTCTCACTCTGACATATTTTATTTAGCACAATACCCTCTAAGTCCATCCATGTTATCGCTATTGGAAATATTTTATTTTTTTATGGCTAAGTAATATTCTATTATATTTATGAACCACAGCTTCTTTATCCAATTATCTGTTGATGGGCACTTCGGTTCCTTTCATATCTTGGTTATTGTAAATAGTGTTGTAATGAATGTAGGGGTCATATATCTTTTTAAATTAATGTCTCAGGTTTCTTCAGATAAATACCCAAAGGTGGAATTGCTGGGTCATAAGGTAGTTCTATTTTTAAGTTTTTGAGGAACCTCCAAACCATTTTCGATAGTGGCTGCATCAATTTTCAATCACACCAACAATGCGTGAGAGTTGCCCTTTCTCGGCATTCTCACCAGCACTTGTTGTTTGTTGATTTATTGATGATAGCCATTCTAACAGGAGTGAGGTGGTATCTTATTGTGGGTTTTTTTTGCATTTCTCTGATGATTAGTGATGTTGAGCACCTTTTAATGTCTATTGGCCATGTGTATGTCCTGTTTGGAGAAATGTCTATTCAGGTCCTCTGCCCAGTTTTTGTTAATTGAAATGTTTGTGTTTTGGTGTTGAGTCGTATTAATTTTTTTAATGAATTTTGATGTATTGTTGGCAAATATCTCCTCCCATTCAGTAGGATGTTTTTTTTT